>NW_007377510.1:557438-658575 GCF_000475195.1 Diaphorina citri
TCCACTGTACGAAATGCTTTAGGGACGAGGAATGCGAGCATTTTGTTCTGCTGAAATTGGAACTGACCGCGCATGTAGTTTGTAGCAAAGTAGCCGTCAGTGAGGTACATGATGAAACAGAGCAGGGTGGCTTTCCAAGAGAGACTGAGGGTGTTTATGTTGAGCGGAACGATGGCTAAGTAGGAGCAGTAGGCGTAGACAGTTCTGATAGCATGGGTCGTGGTGACATCATGGAGGTTGTTGGAGAGATGGTTGGCGAAGTTCATGAAGTGAATAACCATGCTGATGCTGCTACTGCTGCTGCTGAGAAAATATTACTTTATTACTTAATCAATACCTACCTAGGTACCTATCTTTTTGAACGGATTACCTTCTTACGAGCAAGATACAAACGAATTGGAATCCGAAACAAAAGTTTATTGAAGATACACCAGTCGTGACAAACACGATCATACAAATAAAACCTTTTAGAACAAAATTTTCTATACATTATCAAACATTGAGGCTCTTGTGTACTCTAAACTCTAAATTAATAGTCTAAATGATTGTCATAGGTCCACTTGACATTTCGAACAAAGTGTAAGCTCATGGTTGCGTTTTTTTTTTTTTAATTATTTTTTTATTATTATTTTTTTTTGTAGGTTAGGTGGAAGAGGATAGGAGAAATAGAGTCGTTCCGAGAACCAACCTTATCCGTTTAGAATAAAGTCCGCCCCGGGTGAGAATCGAACCTGCGACCAAGGGGTTACAAGGCAGGCATGCTACCCTTCAAGTTAACTAGGCTGGATTTTATCACTCCTTGCCAGCCTAATTAGCTTAGTTGGTAGTGCGTCTGCCTTGTAAGCGCTAGGCCGCGGGTTCGATTCCCGCCCGGGGCGGATTTTATCCTATAATGTTCGTTCTCGGAACGGCTGGCTTTCTCCTATCTTGTCTTCCTTCTCTCTTCGATTTCGGGACGATAAGACCCTAGCAGTTACAGTTCCCCCTGTCAAACCTCTTTTTTTAAAAAAAAAAAAATATCACTCCTACTGCACTCAATTCTCTCTTACTTCACCCAAACACTCTCTTCCTCCAAACTCCTTTGTTTTTCTCAACCATATATTCCTTCCGCATCTTTTTCCTCGCTCCAACTTCCTTAATTTTCTCTCTTCATATATCTATGACCTCTCCCTACTCTCTCTCCCTCTCTCTCTCCCCCTCTCTCTCTCCCTCTCTATGTTATCTCTATCTATTTTCCTTCTTTTTAGGAGGTCGAGTGGATCAGGTACAACTTCATGTCTTGTGATGAAGTGTTTCGCACATCAAAGCGTTTACCCCTTCATGTGAGTTTAATTACAGTAAGTTTTTAAGTGACTTCTCACTTACCTCATCCAATCTTTCCTGGGTGGTAAACTTCCCGCACACACTGGGAATAATTCGACCAAACACGCGATGGTTTAGCCCGAACCTCTTCACCAGGTAATCCCAGTTCTTCTTCACGTAATCCCACGCCACGGGTAATCCCTTGGGATTTCCGGCCACCATCACAATGACCGTGAAATAATCCTGGGATCGAATGTTCTTCTCGTCCTTGGCCATTTCCAGGAATCTAGAGTGGGATTGAGGAAAAGAAATGAGTCGGCTTGTGTTTGTAGTTTCAAATCTAGGCGCACGGCAGTGCGCCTGGCCAAGTTCCGGCCTCAGCACGCCTGTGTGTATATTTACACGAAACATTTCGAGCCATTTTTACCCCTATCATAACTCCGTTAATCCTACTCAAATAAATAAATAATTGAACGTGAAACCCCTAAGGAAAAACATAGCCAAGTTGAAATTGAGAGAAGGTTGAAGGAATTGAGATTCAGCATTTTCAGCAGACACGAAAAACTGGGAATGCAGACTTGGCCTTAATTTTCTGATCTCACCACTTTTTTAGGACGACATTTTTGGATAAGCCCTGTTTTCCTTATCTACAGTTTCAATTTTCTTTCTCTAAGGCTCTCATTATGTGTATAACACAATACCTGTGTTGTTATTATAATTGAAATTGGATAATATCAGACATCAATTTTAATAACTATATTTTATGTACACATTCTACGTATACCAAAGTACTAATTATTTAGCATGCTACTTACTTTTCTAGTAGTTTTGGTTCTTTCACGGAGGAAAGTCCTCCGAGCATTTTGATTTGTTCTTGAGGATTGGATTCTTCGCGGAATTTGGCCCACATCTTTTTCCACTCTTCTTCACCAACGTTCTCCATTCCTGAAACACGAAAGAGATGATAGAATGATATTGTAGTTTTACAGAGTCTTTATTGGTACTTGATTTTCGACGGTATACTTTCAGAACTTGGGCTTCAAAACCTAACCCTCGAATTCTACAAAAGGTATTATTTTTGAAGAACACTACAATATTGAACAACTATTCGCTATTTTATCATATTATACACCTGTTCGCCTTTAAAGCTATGTCCACACATGGTCGACGCCGTCGATCGACGAGGTGAATCTATGTTGTCAAAGAAGTGTCCGAAGGTTTCATCGGACATCGATCGAGTCTGTCGACGGCGTTGACTACGTGTGGACACAGCTAAAGAGATTTCTTTTAAACAGCTAAAGCTAAAAAAGTGATGTTTGTCAATGAGCAAATCCCTACTAGCATGGAGTAACTAGCGCGCTCTAAACTGGAATTCCAAACTGTTAGAATTACTTCATTATTGTAGAACTAATTCGTAAGTTTTGTAGTTTAACTATGGTGTTATCATGGAGGTATAAGCTCCTTGGGTGTTATTTTGTGAAATGAGGAAGTGTCAAGCATAGATCGTATTTTCCTTTCGGAGACGCAGACGATTTTCCTTCTTCTGAAGCTCATTTCCCCGGCGTGGTAGCGCTTGTACTAAAATTAATTCGTATTTCATTCAAATCTCACCATATCGGTACACCAGTCCTCTCAGATCGGCCTCTGGTTTGACTCCCGAATCGAACCAGTTCTTGAGCAGATCTGCTGCCTTTTTCAAACAGGAGGGAGCACCAAAGTTGCAGCCCAGATCGTTCAGCACCAACTTCAAATTGACTTCCAGATAGCTTTTGTTTTCCACTTTCCAAGTTTCTTCGGATAGCTTGTCTTTCAGCAGACAGCGAATGTACAGCTGAAACAATTGAGGGGGCGTTATGAATATGAGTAAACGAGGCCTACAGTTGAAAGGTATTCTGTTTAGGAGTTAGGACCCATTTTCCTTGAGGAAGTATTGTGGTTTAACTATGGTGTTAGTTTGGGAAATTAGGAATTGTTAGTGAGATCAAATCAAATCACGAATCTTTATGGTAAAGCAGAGAGCTTTTTCACAACTTTTGTGGGTATCACAGCATTACTAAGTGCCCTCATTTACTATTAATTTTCATCTACTGGTATTTTCGACGGTATACTTTCAGAACTTGGGCTTCAAAACCTAACCCTCGAATTCTACAAAAGGTATTATTTTTGAAGAACACTACAATATTGAACAACTATTCGCTATTTTATCATATTATACACCTGTTCGCCTTTAAAGCTATGTCCACACATGGTCGACGCCGTCGATCGACGAGGTGAATCTATGTTGTCAAAGAAGTGTCCGAAGGTTTCATCGGACATCGATCGAGTCTGTCGACGGCGTTGACTACGTGTGGACACAGCTAAAGAGATTTCTTTTAAACAGCTAAAGCTGAAAAAGTGATGTTTGTCAATGAGCAAATCCCTACTAGCATGGAGTAACTAGCGCGCTCTAAACTGGAATTCCAAACTGTTAAAATTTCAATTTCAAGGATGTGTTGTTCAAAGTCTTGTCTAGCTTACTGTGCAGTGTGCAGATTGAGTATTCCACTGAAATGAAAAACTCATGCCTAACATTTAGAAATTTATGTCGATCGTGGGATTCGAACCCGGGAACTTTTGCATAGCAAGCAAGCGCATTACCATTGGGCTAACCGTATTGTTAAGGTACTTACCACTTCCCATGTAGGTTCAACTTTGGCCAGCGCCTTGTACTGCATGTACGAAGCAAACCCTTCGTTGAGCCACAAATCATTCCACCAGCCCATCGTCACCAGATCTCCAAACCACATATGTGCCAACTCATGGGATGTTGTCATGGCAACTCGCTTCTTGTTTACAATCGAACTGGAGCCTTTCTTGAAGAGAACTGCGGCTTCCCTGAAGGTTACGAGGCCCCAATGTTCCATAGCTCCGGACACAAAGTCAGGAATGGCAATCAAGTCTGAATAAAGGCACATAAGGTTGATGTTAAAACAGGTAATATTTTTATCTAAATACCCTTCAGGGGTGAGCTATTTATATCAAACGAAACTCACATATTTGGGTCGGGGTTGTGTTTTTTAGGTCACTAGGAAGCTATTCGCTGTGAAAACTCATTTTTTGTTCTTTTGTACAGTTTTTGCACTGGCACGTACTTGAGTTTATATTGAAGTCAAATTTCATTTTATTTATTTGAACTGAACGCTAAGACCAAAGTCGTGTGTGACCAATGACATTGTGTGCCAAGCCCAAAATGGTGATTTTCCTAGAACCCACATTGCAAAGTAGACGTCAAAGTGCAATCAATGGCTCGACAGGTACATAGAATTAGCAAGAATTATGAAATTATGATAGATTGTACCTTTGCAAGAGTTCATAAAAAAATTTCTCACCCAATTTCGGCAACGGATAGCTAATATTGAAATATTCCACGTAGAAGTTAATAGCGACCCTTCAGGGGTGAGCTATTCATATCAAACGAAACTCACATATTTGGGTCGGGGTTGTGTTTTTTGGGTCACTAGGAAGCTATTCGCTGTGAAAACTCATTTTTTGTTCTTTGGTACAGTTTTTGTACTGGCACGTACTTGAGTTTATATTGAAGTCAAATTTCATTTTATTTATTTGAACTGAACGCTAAGACCAAAGTCGTGTGTGACCAATGACATTGTGTGCCAAAAGAATCCTTGGTAAAATTTAAGACCCCTTGTGTTTATGAGTGCAGCGTGTCAAAGGCTCCTTCACACCACCTCACTAATACTAAACACCTTAAAATTCTTAAAAGGATGTAAAAATTCATAGTTACGTCTTGGATGGAACCCACGTCACGGATGGTTGTTTACGCACTTGGTAAAATTCAAGACCCCTTGTGTTTATGAGTGCAGCGTGTCAAAGGCTCCTTCACACCACCTCACTAAATACTAAACACCTTAAAATTCTTAAAAGGATGTAAAAATTCATAGTTACGTCTTGGATGGAACCCACGTCACGGATGGTTGTTTACGATTGGTCTCATTCTCCCCATAAGATCAATACGGTTCTACACTTATTTTGTGTCTTTTCTTTGGGAAATACAGATAAAATTGGACTTGAGCCCCTAGTCCGAATTTGCCTTAATTCGATGTTCTAGCATTTTCATATCTTCTAATGAAGTTTTTCGCTCAAAAACTTCTTTGTTTTTCCGATTTATGTCAGTTTAATTATACCTAGACATTTTAAGTGACTTTCGTAATTATAGGAAGCAATTGTCTGATTAGTGATTAGGGTTAGGATTATCTTTGAAGACTTTTTACTTACCCTCTGACATATTTCTATATAGCCATGTGTGTAGCGTGTGACTTGGATCACTTGAAGTGAACATGGTGATGTAGACATCCCACAAGTACCTGTTGACAAATTGAAATTAAATGATTTCATCTTTCTAATGATATAAGCTGAGGAAAAAATAATATGTACAAGTACCTACACGTGTCTTTCATAGAATCTAAATCTGAATAACAATTTTCAAAGAAGTATGCAAAATATCAGCAGTGGGTCTAGAATGTTTGAAAAATCAAAATCCAATTTTATTTACTCTTGTTCCAATTTCGTTTCATCCTTTATTTCTTCCCTTTACTCTTCTTCTCTTTGCTCTTTTTTCCTTTGCTTTTCTTAATTATGTTTGATCTACTTTTCGATATCTCTTTGTTAATGTCCGATTTTCCTTTCCAGTCCCATTTTTTAAACGGGTGATTTTTTTGGGTTTCAGTCTCTCAATGTCAATGGATCGGCACCTACAACACCATCCCTTTCAGAAATGAGCTCCTGGTTTATAGTTGTAAGTACAGTAGGCTGGTAGAGGTAATACACTCGTAGTTGTTTTCTTGAAATTCAGATTTTTCACTCCTCATTATCATATTCGGAGGATGCTTGATATACAGTGTACAAAACTTTGAAGTAGCAATTAGTCTGAAATGAAAAGGATGTAATTATATAAAAAAAACTGTGATTTTTTTTTTAATTTGTTCTTTAGTAACAAAACGTCAACTACTTTAGATAGAAATTCATTTCATTTTGTTTCAATCTTCTAGAAGTGTTCAAACTTTTAGAATGGCACAGGATTCACGTGATATTATTATAAGGTCACGTGATATTATAAGTGACATCATATTAAAGGTGTTGAACTGTTCAAATACAAGTATGTACATTGTGCAACTCCTAAGATGTCAATGAAAATTTTCAGCAGAAGTTATCGAAAATCAAATTGGCTTTCATGCTGGGTTCATCAAAACATGGAAAAGCTTGTCTGGCATACGTAGGTTCGAACTTTGAAGTAGCAATCAGTCTGAAATGAAAAGGATGTAATTATATAAAAAAAACTGTGATTTTTTTTTCTCAATTTGTTCTTTAGTAACAAAACGTCAACTACTTTAGATAGAAATTCATTTCATTTTGTTTCAATCTTCTAGAAGTGTTCAAATTTTTAGAATGGCACAGGATTCACGTGATATTATTATAAGGTCACGTGATATTATAAGTGGCATTATATTAAAGGTTTTGAACTGTTCAAATTCAAGTATGCACATTGTGCAACTCCTAAGATGTCTATGAAAATTTTCAGCAGAAGTTATCGAAAATCAAAGCAACGTCGAAATCCGAAAATGAGCCACAACCAAAAAGAAACAACAAAAAAAGTCATAACCATCAGAGAATACAAAGTTTCCAGCAAAAATGCATATTCTTAAGGGAACCTGCTAAACAAAAGAAAATCAGAGCATCCAACACCAAAAGCGAAAGTGGAGTCAGTAGAGTGCAAGTCAAAATAGTATCAAGTGGCAAGTATTGTAAAACTCCATTGCAAAGCAACAAACACATCAATTGTAAGATATACGAGTATTACACAAAGTCTACATACCTTTTGTGATTCTTATAGTTCATGTACATACTCTCGTAAAATCCCTCGTTCTTCTTACTGAAATTCCCCTTGAACTTAAACTTGAGGACATAGGATCCCGGATCTATGGTCTCCTTGAAAGTAATGACCCAGTACTCGTTTTTGGCGTAATCAAACGTCGACAATAAATCAATGGGCGTTATGTCTTCACCTTTAAACACAGTAGTCTCCTCTATGGTAAGACTAGACTTGTGTAGGTAAATGTAACCAGTGGCATTGGTAACTTCAATGTTGATCTTTACGGTCCCTGTGAATAGTTTCTTGCCCAGATAGGGATTGAGGTAAAGGTCATACATCTTCGGAATGACGGTTGTTTCCAGGCGGGAGTTTAACTCCCACGGCTGAGTCGGATTGGACACCGTTGAATCGTTTTTGAATGACTTTGGAGCCTGAAATTTTCCATGACGCGTTAGTAACTATAAATATCTGTACCTACAAATTCGCGGAGTCTTGACTCCTATAGGTCATGGGATTTATGGGTGACAAGAGCCCGAAATCCATATGGAATAAAGCCCTCCAATACTCTGTATATTTGACAGGAATATTGGCTCATGACATGCGTGCTGATTTATTTCACGATTAGTCAGAAAGTCAGAAGTATACCTACATCATAGATATTTACAAAATTATTTTCAAACACTATGAGAAAAATCTAGCCAAACTCAATTTGAAATGTTTTAAATTCTGTTTGAATTGTAAAACCTTATGTTTAGTTCACTCCACAATAAATTACTGTAATTTTTTGCAGTTTATCTGTAAATAAATGCCCTTACCCAAGTTGGGTGATTATGGGGATATGGGGCGTATTATTATTATGCGTGTTGATTGGAGTGACACTCTCGTGTGCCAGGACCATCTGTTTTGATTACAACCCTAACTAGGTATGTACGTATTGTACGAGGATATTTAAATTTACGAACGTACACACATTGACATGTGAATATCTAATAGATATCACACCTGACAATTTTTTGCAGTTTAGGTATCTGTAAATAAATGCCCTTGCCTAAGTTGGGTGATTATGGGGCCTATTATTATTATGCGTGCTGATTGGAATGACACTCTCGTGTGCCAGGACCATCTGTTTTGATTACAACCCTAACTAGGTAGGTATGTACGTATTGTACGAGGATATTTAAATTTACGAACGTACACACATTGACATGTGAATATCTAATAGATATCACACCTGACACATTCTGACATGTGGTTTTCAAATGTAGGTAGGTACCCATTTATCGTGTGAGTATGGCACCGTTCTTCCAGATTCTCGCACGCAGCCTTCAAACAATATCGTTTGATAGGTTCTGCAATCTGCAAGTAAATATCTATTTAAATGCTCTAAAGGTGTGTCCACATATAGTCGACTGGCCGTCGATTGATGTTGACTGAACCGTCCACACTGCCTCGACAACATAGATTCATCTCATTGATCGACGGCCGGTCGACTATGTGCCCATTTGTCATGTGAGTATAGCACCGTACTTCCAGATTCTCGCACGCAGTCTTCAAACAATATCGTTTGATAGGTTCTGCAATCTGCAAGTAAATACCTTTTTAAAATGCTCTAAAGGTGTGTCCACATATAGTCGACTGGCCGTCGCGTCGATGTCGACTGAACCGTCCACGCTGTCTCGACAACATAGATTTATCTCGTCGATCGACGGCCGGTCGACTATGTACTGACACTCCTTAAGATTCACAGAGCAGGTCAGTTATAGGTACAGGTCGTTCTACCACACAGCGGAGAATCAACGGA
The DNA here is from genome assembly GCF_000475195.1 of Diaphorina citri. NCBI lineage: Eukaryota > Metazoa > Arthropoda > Insecta > Hemiptera > Psyllidae > Diaphorina > Diaphorina citri. The sequence continues at coordinate 566,408 of NW_007377510.1, forward strand.
GAATGCATCAATGTGCCTCAACTCTACTAGGAATCAAATACGATTGTTTTTACATAAATAGGAAAGTCTGCCAATTTTCAGTTTGCGCCTTGAAGTGCCGATTTATGTCAGTTTAATTATACCTAGACATTTTAAGTGACTTTCGTAATTATAGGAAGCAATTGTCTGATTAGTGATTAGGGTTAGGATTATCTTTGAAGACTTTTTACTTACCCTCTGACATATTTCTATATAGCCATGTGTGTAGCGTGTGACTTGGATCACTTGAAGTGAACATGGTGATGTAGACATCCCACAAGTACCTGTTGACAAATTGAAATTAAATGATTTCATCTTTCTAATGATATAAGCTGAGGAAAAAATAATGGGACAAATTGAAATGATTTCATCTTTCTAATGATATAAGCTGAGGAAAAAATAATATGTACGAGTACCTACACGTGTCTTTCATAGAATCTAAATCTGAATAACAATTTTCAAAGAAGTATGCACAATATCAGCAGTGGGTCTAGAATGTTTGAAAAATCAAAATCCAATTTTATTTACTCTTGTTCCAATTTCGTCTCGTCCTTTATTTCTTCCCTTTACTCTTTTTCTCTTTGCTCTTTTTTCCTTTGCTTTTCTTAATTATGTTTGATCTACTTTTCGATATCTCTTTGTTAATGTCCGATTTTCCTTTCCCTTGATAATGGGCTTCTACACTACATTTGTTCTTCTTTTTCTCTGTTTTAGTACACGTCTTTTTCTCGCATTTCTCCGCTACTTTGTGTTTCCCTTCGACCGATGGTGCATCTCTTAGTTCTTTAATGGTTTTCGTTCTCACGAGGTCCATTCTTTCTGCGAATTTCTGTTTGCTTGCTGTCATCTCTTCTTCTGTGTTCTCAGGTTGGAATTTTATTTCTTTCTTCTTTTTCATCTCTTCTTTTTTCCTTTTTATATCATCGATGATGGCTTTTACTTCTTTTGATATTTCACCTGGTTTTCTGCAGCGCCAGTCCTTTGATTGTGCCCGCACGTTGGGGTTACTACACCACATGAAACCTTTACCTCTTGGTACCAGCTCAATCGATTTCAACAGCGCCAGTCCTTTGATTGTGCCCGCACGTTGGGGTTACTACACCACATGAAACCTTTACCTCTTGGTACCAGCTCAATCGATTTCATTGAAGTGCCTCATCAACCGACAGTATCGTTCCCATCAAAATACCATACTATACCATGTTAAGGTGTGTCCAAATAGTCGACCGGTCGACTATGTGTGGACACACCTTTCGTATTGTTATAAGTAGGGCCGTCAGCTTTAATAAACGCCCTATGACACTGCGACCTGGTTAGATCTTTTGTGACAGGTGGACACACCTTTAGACCGCCCCGAGGTCCCATCAGACTTCATAGACAAGATTTCTAGTTCCCTCACCTTCGTTGGTCCCTCAGAGACTCCACTTGCTCCACCTCCTCCATCAAAACTTCTCCTCACCCACGTCTCATGGGTGCGAACCGGTTGGGACGAATGATATGAGATATATCTTGTCAGGAGCAGTAACGTCACGGACAGGACACATGCTACGAATAGCACCGCCGACGTACACACCAAGAGGGTAACAAGTTTGGGCGTTCGTTGAGATTTCAAAGAGTCATGTTTCATTTTATGGGGTTTTTAAAAAATATCACTGCACAAATAGAAGAGAAATCACTGTTTTGAACCGTGGAGGAGTTGCAGCTCCTACAGCTTCAGACGAATTTTTGGTATGGTGTTTTTTAAAAAATATCACTGCACAAATAGAAGAGAAATCACTGTTTTGAACCGTGGAGGAGTTGCAGCTCCAACAGCTTCAGACGATTTTAAATTTTAGAAGAAAATAACTAACGGGGAGTAGAAATCTGGATTGAGGAGCGCGGGAGCGCTCCGCCCCGCCAAGTCAAAATTTGTCAGATCGATTTCACGCAGGTCTTATGTCCGACTTTCTTCTTCGGATAGAAATCCTCAGCCAGGTTTAGTAGTCTGATACTGTTCTTGTGTAATTTGTCGTTTGTTCTGTTGTTTTGTGTTAGTTTAAGAGCTTCGGAGAAAGGACATGTAGCCTGACGCATTGGATGACATTGAGGAGGTGGCGATGGAGCTTTGCAAGATTGTGGAAGAGAAACAACATCCGGGAAAAACTTGGTCCAGCATTTTTCCATTTTATTTTTTATTTTTTTTTTTTTAGTGTTGCAAATTGCCTACCTTTATATTGGAATTTTACTGTATTTTTTCTAAATGTCGAGTTATAGCCAAAATGTATATCCCATTTTTAGATTTTGTAGCCTGTATTAAAATTGTTTGTGTAACATTATAATTCAATCTTGGCACACTCTTATAAATATCAATTGAAGAAAAAGGAAAACATCGTTATAGCCAAAATGTATATCCCATTTTTAGATTTTGTAGCCTGTATTAAAATTGTTTGAGGTAACATTATAATTCAATCTTGGCACACTCATAAATATCAATTGAAGAAAAAGGAAAACATCTGGTAAACAGATGTTTACCAGATGCCGAAAATTTCTTTCTTTGTGCTGAAAAACTTCAACTTACTTATAAGGTGAATCATCCGGGTTATACGAAGCGTTAGGATTGGACAGATAGCGCTGTTGTGTGAAAGTCACGGAAAACATCTGGTAAACAGATGTTTACCAGATGCCGAAAATTTCTTTCTTGGTGCCGAAAAACTTCAACTTACTTAAAAGGTGAATCATCCGGGTTATACGAAGCGTTAGGATTGGACAGATAGCGCTGTTGTGTGAAAGTCACCTGGTCGCCACTCTTCTTGACCGTGATGATAGGGAATCCCATCTGACGGGTATACGTGTCCATGACGCTGGTCACACTCATGTTGTTGGCAAACTTCTGCAGATGACTCCAGAGGTCGTTGGTTTCGGCGTTCTTAAATTGGAACTCGTTCAAATAGGAGGTGACACCGTGAGCGAAACTCTCCTCTCCCATCATGTTCTCCAGCATACGGATGACTGAGGAACCCTGGAATGGAGATGTGAATTTATGATTCCCAAAGAAAGTGAAATTTTGTTCAGCGTAAATTCGTCAAGTATTCATCGGTTCCAGAGAACTAGAAAAAGAAAAAAAAATGTACCTCGGCACCCCTTTCGTATTACTTCAAGGCTCTTTCTTTTACATCCTTGTCTATCTAAGAACGGAAAAGTTTGGTCAGAAAACTTCTACCCTAGCCTGGATTTGAACCCAGCACCTCCAGGTTAAGAGTCAGTGCTCTTGACCGAGTTGTCACAGTTATCGGCGAGCAAAGGAAATACTTATAAATGAAAATGGTATTCTCGAGGTCTTTCTGGTTTCTCGGTTTGGCTTCTTACCTTCTGATAGGAAATGACATCGAAGATTTCTGTAATCTGGTCTGGATTGGACACAGTTTGAACAATGGGATGAGAACTGAGGGTTTGGTCGAGTTGTAGGGTGCTGTGCAGCATATCCGTTAGGAACATGGTGTCCTGTCAAACAGAAATCAGTAGTGATTAAGATTTCACATTTCAATTTCAGGAATATAAATTTTGTCTAAAGTCTGACTTGAAATTTCAATTTCAAGGATGTGTTGTTCAAAGTCTTGTCCAGCTTACTGTGCAGTGTGCAGATTGAGTATTCCTCTGAAATGAAAAACTCATGCCTAACATTTAGATATTTATGTCGATCGTGGGATTCGAACCCGGGAACTTTTGCATGGCAAGCAAGCGCATTACCATTGGGCTAACCGTATTGTTAAGGTACTGTACTTACCACTTCCCATGTCGGTTCAACTTTGGCCAGCGCCTTGTACTGCATGTACGAAGCAAACCCTTCGTTGAGCCACAAATCATTCCACCAGCCCATCGTCACCAGATCTCCAAACCACATATGTGCCAACTCATGGGATGTTGTCATGGCAACTCGCTTCTTGTTTACAATCGAACTGGAGCCTTTCTTGAAGAGAACTGCGGCTTCTCTGAAGGTTACGAGGCCCCAATGTTCCATAGCTCCGGACACAAAGTCAGGAATGGCAATCAAGTCTGAATAAAGGCACATAAGGTTGATGTTAAAACAGGTAATATTTTTAGCTAAATTCCGCACAGAGGAACTTCGTTAGAAAAGCCCCCCATTTCAATGTGATGTAAGAATATTCATAGCTGGGCGGGTCCATCAAAGTAGACAGAAAAGATGATCTCAAGAGATTACTGTATAAAATTGTAAGAAGCCATGTATTCGGACCAACAGTCTTATGAAGAAAGTGTTACATCCCAAACATCAATCTCAAGAAATGTGTTCTGAACGAACTTAACATACAAATTTTCCAATAGAACCTACATAGAGGTAATACACTCGTAGTTGTTTTCTTGAAATTCAGATTTTTCACTCCTCATTATCATATTCGGAGGATGCTTGATATACAGTGTACACTTACTTTTCTGATGCTTAATGTACACGTGTATACAGACAGTGATGTACGAGTCTTTATCAACTTACCACTTCATTCATATTGGAGAGTGCGATGTACTTGTGTTTGGGTCTGACCATGGGGAAGCGTACCTAGGCCAGGTTAGGAATATTTGGGAGTTCAACAGTCCTACATACTGTACTCCGCACAGAGGAACTTCGTTAGAAAAGCCCCCCATTTCAATGTGATGTACCCCTTCAGGGGTGAGCTATTCATATTATGATAGATTGTGCCTTTGCAAGAGTTCATAAAAAAATTTCTCACCCAATTTCGGCAACGGATAGCTAATATTGAAATATTCCACGTAGAAGTTAATAGCGGCGATGGCGGTTTTCTGGGCAAACTCCATGTGTTCCAGCTGTCCCTCCCTCGCGTACACTTTTATCGGGAAACCCTGTTTGGCATCCTGAGAGGGTAGATGGTCGAAATCACACACGATGAAGCACACCAGATAGGTGGACATGGGCACTGTGGTGGCGAACTCTACAGTGGTCTGATTTACTCCAGGCTGGTCATCAGTGCTTTTCTGAAGATGGGAATAAATATGAGTCAGGTGTATTAACGGGGAAGCGTACCTAGGCTAGGTGAGGAATATTTGGGAGTTCAACAGTCCTACATACTGTACTCCGCACAGAGGAACTTCGTTAGAAAAGCCCCCCATTTCAATGTGATGTAAGAATATTCATGGCTGGGCGGGTCCATCAAAGTAGACAGAAAAGATGATCTCAAGAGATTACTGTATAAAATTTTAAGAAGCCATATATTCGGACCAACAGTCTTATGAAGAAAGTGTTACATCCCAAACATCAATCTCAAGAAATGTGTTCTGAACGAACTTAACATACAAATCGGGGAAGCGTACCTAGGCTAGGTGAGGAATATTTGGGAGTTCAACAGTCCTACATACTGTACTCCGCACAGAGGAACTTCGTTAGAAAAGCCCCCCATTTCAATGTGATGTAAGAATATTCATAGCTGGGCGGGTCCATCAAAGTAGACAGAAAAGATGATCTCAAGAGATTACTGTATAAAATTGTAAGAAGCCATGTATTCGGACCAACAGTCTTATGAAGAAAGTGTTACATCCCAAACATCAATCTCAAGAAATGTGTTCTGAACGAACTTAACATACAAATTTTCCAATAGAACCTACATACATATATGTAGGTAATACACTCGTAGTTGTTTTCTTGAAATTCAGATTTTTCACTCCTCATTATCATATTCGGAGGATGCTTGATATACAGTGTACACTTACTTTTCTGATGCTTAATGTACACGTGTATACAGACAGTGATGTACGAGTCAGGGTGTCTACCAAAATGGAAAAGTAAAATTCCCTGACTTTTCCCGGTTTTCCAGTCCAATTTTTCAAAATTTCCAGTCTACTTTTCCAAGATTTTCCACCCTGTTCCCACTGCGCCGCAGGCGATATTTTTTTTCCAGGCAATGTTCTCAAGCCTGTTAAATTTCTTCAATCTTTTTTCATCCGACTAGGGTAAGGTCTTCCATTTGCACCATGAAATAACTGCGCCGCAGGCCAATTTTTTTTCAAGATAAATGACCTTTGACCAAGATAATGACGTCAAGACTACTACAGCCATTTCTCTTTGATCTGGCTTTGGGCCCCTAATAGGTATTTACTATAAGTGAACTGGCATTTTTTTTATAATATAACAATAATATAGAATATAATAACAGCGCCGCAGGCGAAATTTTTGAACGTTTTGGTCTAAAATCTTCAGAAATTCAGTCTCATCGAAATCCTAATCTTCAGCGCAGTGCGCAGGAGAATTTTTTTTAAAAGCATGAACCTGAAGTTTGTCATTATACAGTCTACACATTCACATATCCTGGGGGGATGAAGGTTAACGAATTTTTGAAGAAAATAACTAACGGGGAGTAGAAATCTGGATTGAGGAGCGCGGGAGCGCTCCGCCCCGCCAAGTCAAAATTTGTCAGCGCTGCTAAGAGATATTATACGCCACAAAGAAAGTAGCCGTTTTCAGGTTGAGGAAAAACTACAAAATTGAACGCCACAGTCGATCGCGTACAACGGGAGTTATTGAACGCAGTCTTGACAACATCATGGATAACGGACGGAAAATCAACAAATCTTGGAACGAAATAGACAAACAATGAGAGAGTAATGAAATAATAGCTATCTTGAGTAATAGATTCCTCTCTTGGGGTAGGCTAGACTGGGACACCAACAAAGACATAGGTGAAGCAATGCAAGCACGTATACATGGGAACCGTCTTGCCAATTGGAAAAATCATTCAAGCAAACTTCCAACCAAATTAATTTAATTATTTGTCGCAATTAACTTACGGGTACCTATAGGTTTAATAAGCACTAGATTCACCTAATGAAGAAAATTCATTACAATTAAAAATGCACCGTGTCCTAGATTAGGGTTTGTTCTAAATGTCTGAGCCAAGTCAGAACCTATTTTGTTGAGTATACAAGTACTTTAATTGCATTTGATGCATTCCATGAAACTTGTGTACTAATAAAATAAATAATACTTTGTAGCTGTCCGAAGCACAAAGCACGGCACCGAAAACCATGGTACATAAAGTTAGACAGAGAGACTACAAAATATAATGTTACTCCGATAATTTATGATTCTATGTAAGCTAAATTTGGTCTGAAATGTAAATGAATGCAAAAGGACATTTTATTTGGTGCCCAATCTGGGACCAAGTAACTTGAGCAAAGACTGAGTAGGTAACATAAACTATTTCCAAAATTGTTTTTTTCCAGTACGAGTAAAGTACGTATCTAAATGTAAATATGCATTTTCATTCATGTCAAGTAAAGTACGCAAACATCTACAAACCTACATCTATCCGGAAACTCAGACCGACATACAGACAGATAAACAATTTTGTTGAAAACCTCTGTGTGAAGTAATTTATGACAAGCTAGCAACAAGCAAGGTCGAACGAAATATGAAACAGGAATCTGCTGTTATTTGCTGAGAATCCATTCAAACACAAAACTAAACAAAGCAGGGACACCTCGTGTGACATTGAAATTTCGTGCTCCACTGGGAAACTTTGAGAAAACGGAACCATTCTTAAATAAATTGGTCACAGAGCAGGTCAGTTATAGGTACAGGTCGTTCTACCACACAACGGAGAAAAATACCTATGCATCAGTGTGCCTCAACTCTACTAGGAATCAAATACGATTGTTTTTACATAAATAGGAAAGTCTGCCAATTTTCAGTTTGCGCCTTGAAGTGCCTCATCAACCGACAGTATCGTTCCCATCAAAATACCATACTACTATACCGTGTTAAGGTGTGTCCAAATAGTCGACCGGCCATCGATCGACGAGATAAATCTATGTTGTCGAGGCAGTGTGGACGGTTCAGTCGACATCGATCGACGGCCGGTCGACTATGTGTGGACACACCTTTTGTATTGCTATAAGTATGGCCATCAGCTTTAATAAATGCCCTATGACACTGCGACCTGGTTAGATCTTTTGTGACAGGTGGACACACCTTTTGTATTGCTATAAGTATGGCCATCAGCTTTAATAAATGCCCTATGACACTGCGACCTGGTTAGATCTTTTGTGACAGGTGGACACACCTTTTGTATTGCTATAAGTATGGCCATCAGCTTTAATAAATGCCCTATGACACTGCGACCTGGTTAGATCTTTTGTGACAGGTGGACACACCTTTTGTATTGCTATAAGTATGGCCATCAGCTTTAATAAATGCCCTATGACACTGCGACCTGGTTAGATCTTTTGTGACAGGTGGACACACCTTTAGACCGCCCCGAGGTCCCGTCAGACTTCATAGACAAGATTTCTAGTTCTCTCACCTTCGTTGGTCCCTCAGAGGCTCCACTTGCTCCACCTCCTCCATCAAAACTCCTCCTCACCCACGTCTCATGGGTGCGAACCGGTTGGGACGAATGATATGAGATATATCTTGTCAGGAGCAGTAACGTCACGGACAGGACACATGCTACGAATAGCACCGCCGACGTACACACCAAGAGGGTAACAAGTTTGGGCGTTCGTTGAGATTTCAAAGAGTCATGTTTCATTGTATGGTGTTTTTAAAAAATATCACTGCACAAATAGAAGAGAAATCACTGTTTTGAACCGTGGAGGAGTTGAAGCTCCAACAGCTTCAGATGGATTTTAATTTTAGAAGAAAATAACTAACGGGGAGTAGAAATCTGGATTGAGGAGCGCGGGAGCGCTCCGCCCCGCCAAGTCAAAATTTGTCAGCGCTGCTAAGAGATATTATACGCCACAAAGAAAGTAGCCGTTTACAGGTTGAGGAAAAACTACAAAATTGAACGCCATAGTCGATCGCGTACAACGGGAGTTATTGAACGCAGTCTTGACAACATGGATAACGGACGGAAAATCAACAAATCTTGGAACGAAATAGACAAACAATGAGAGAATAATGAAATAATAGCTAGGTATCTTGAGTAATAGATTCCTCTCTTGGGGTAGGCTAGACTGGGACACCAACAAAGACATAGGTGAAGCAATGCAAGCACGTATACATATTCCTCTCATATGGGCTGGCTTTTTTATCAATTGAATTTACATACCTACTATTACAGACCGACCTACCTACATGACTTTTGTTTTTCTAAAGGTACTTCCACGTATACCTATAGTTGTGGACAATGTCAATTGAATTACTTAGAAAGAACAAAATGCTTAGAGGGTCACAACTCAGAAAAGAAGAAATTTACCTATTTGAGCCTCAATACGAATTGGTAAATAAAAATAAGCTTTTAATCAATCCACATTATACATATAGGTGTCGGTATAGGTACCTCTAAAAATTTCTTGTTCGATAAATACTTTGGTTAACAGAACACTTTTTTTTACTTTCCTTATCCTATAACAAGGAAAGTAATGTATTATTTTCTGTAAGGGGCTTTAACTCTTAGGTCGTTTGCGTTAAAAGAACACTATTTTAAAACTGAAAACTCTGAAAAGTGAAATATTTTCAAAGTCTTTGAATATTTATGAACCAACACCCCGGCGTACGATAAAGATAGTGGAAATTAACACTGATCTGATGAACTGTTTAATCACTCAATTTGGCACTAGGTTTGGTACTCGAACAAGATTAGATAAGGAATCTTGAAAGAGCCGTACACCGAACCCATTCCATTGCACCACACTCCGTGCGTATACTAGATTGCCAGGTGATATTTGTAGTCCGTCAGTCCTCATGTTAGGTACGGAAGGTTATTAGGATATTAGGTTTCTCTCTCTTCGGTGAGGTACACGTACATTGATTGAGGTTTGCGCGTTGGAATATGACGTACCTAATGATAATGACAACTTTAATGTTTGCGCACTTGTAGAATTTTAAATGTTGATTCTAACACTTTTTATGGCTCTAAATATGACTTTATTTATTGAATTTTTACTTTTATACGATGTAGATTATTACAAAATTACATAGGTATCTGATGTTTAATTGTTTATATTGATAAATTTTAATTAATATAAAATATTAAAATAAAAAAAACCTTTAACCCAAATAGTTCTTTAAATAGTTTAAATTATCAAATGTTCGTTACCTAGCATACGAACAAGACATTACCGTTAGGTCACATTAGATACAAAGACGGGCGCTCCCATTTTCTGAACACTATACCGTGTTAAGGTGTGTCCAAATAGTCGACCGGCCATCGATCGACGAGATAAATCTATGTTGTCGAGGCAGTGTGGACGGTTCAGTCGACATCGATCGACGGCCGGTCGACTATGTGTGGACACACCTTTTGTATTGCTATAAGTATGGCCATCAGCTTTAATAAATGCCCTATGACACTGCGACCTGGTTAGATCTTTTGTGACAGGTGGACACACCTTTTGTATTGCTATAAGTATGGCCATCAGCTTTAATAAATGCCCTATGACACTGCGACCTGGTTAGATCTTTTGTGACAGGTGGACACACCTTTAGACCGCCCCGAGGTCCCGTCAGACTTCATAGACAAGATTTCTAGTTCTCTCACCTTCGTTGGTCCCTCAGAGGCTCCACTTGCTCCACCTCCTCCATCAAAACTCCTCCTCACCCACGTCTCATGGGTGCGAACCGGTTGGGACGAATGATATGAGATATATCTTGTCAGGAGCAGTAACGTCACGGACAGGACACATGCTACGAATAGCACCGCCGACGTACACACCAAGAGGGTAACAAGTTTGGGCGTTCGTTGAGATTTCAAAGAGTCATGTTTCATTTTATGGTGTTTTTTAAAAAATATCACTGCACAAATAGAAGAGAAATCACTGTTTTGAACCGTGGAGGAGTTGCAGCTCCTACAGCTTCAGACGAATTTTTGAAGAAAATAACTAACGGGGAGTAGAAATCTGGATTGAGGAGCGCGGGAGCGCTCCGCCCCGCCAAGTCAAAATTTGTCAGCGCTGCTAAGAGATATTATACGCCACAAAGAAAGTAGCCGTTTTCAGGTTGAGGAAAAACTACAAAATTGAACGCCACAGTCGATCGCGTACAACGGGAGTTATTGAACGCAGTCTTGACAACATCATGGATAACGGACGGAAAATCAACAAATCTTGGAACGAAATAGACAAACAATGAGAGAATAATGAAATAATAGCTAGGTATCTTGAGTAATAGATTCCTCTCTTGGGGTAGGCTAGACTGGGACACCAACAAAGACATAGGTGAAGCAATGCAAGCACGTATACATGGGAACCGTCTTGCCAATTGGAAAAATCATTCAAGCAAACTTCCAACCAAATTAATTTAATTATTTGTCGCAATTAACTTACGGGTACCTATAGGTTTAATAAGCACTAGATTCACCTAATGAAGAAAATTCATTACAATTAAAAATGCACCGTGTCCTAGATTAGGGTTTGTTCTAAATGTCTGAGCCAAGTCAGAACCTATTTTGTTGAGTATACAAGTACTTTAATTGCATTTGATGCATTCCATGAAACTTGTGTACTAATAAAATAAATAATACTTTGTAGCTGTCCGAAGCACAAAGCACGGCACCGAAAACCATGGTACATAAAGTTAGACAGAGAGACTACAAAATATAATGGGACGCGTTAGTAACTATAAATATCTGTACCTACAAATTCGCAGAGTCTTGACTCCTATAGGTCATGGGACTTATGGGTGACAAGAGCCCGAAATCCATATGGAATAAAGCCCTCCAATACTCTGTATATTTGACAGGAATATTGGCTCATGACATACGTGCTGATTTATTTCACGATTAGCCAGAAAGTCAGAAGTATACCTACATCATAGATATTTACAAAATTACTTTCAAACACCATGAGAAAAATCTAGCCAAACTCAATTTGAAATGTTTTGAATTGTTTGAATTGTAAAACCTTATGTTTAGTTCACTCCACAATAAATTATTGTATTTTTTTGCAGTTTATCTGTAAATAAATGCCCTTACCCAAGTTGGGTGATTATGGGGCCTATTATTATTATGCGTACTGATTGGAATGACACTCTCGTGTGCCAGGACCATCTGTTTTGATTACAACCCTAACTAGGTACATAATATGTACGTATTGTACGAGGATATTTAAATTTACGAACGTACACACATTGACATGTGAATATCTAATAGATATCACACCTGACACATTCTGACATGTGGTTTTCAAATGTAGGTAGGTACCCATTTATCGTGTGAGTATGGCACCGTACTTCCAGATTCTCGCACGCAGTCTTCAAACAATATCGTTTGATAGGTTCTGCGATTTGCAAGTAAATACCTATTTAAAATGCTCTAAAGGTGTGTCCACACATAGTCGACTGGCCGTCGCGTCGATGTCGACTGAACCGTCCACACTGCCTCGACAACATAGATTCACCTCGTTGATCGACGGACGGCCGACTATGTACTGACACACCTTAAGATTCACAGAGCAGGTCAGTTATAGGTACAGGTCGTTCTACCACACAACGGAGAAAAATACCTATGCATCAGTGTGCCTCAACTCTACTAGGAATCAAATACGATTGTTTTTACATAAATAGGAAAGTCTGCCAATTTTCAGTTTGCGCCTTGAAGTGCCTCATCAACCGACAGTATCGTTCCCATCAAAATACCATACTACTATACCGTGTTAAGGTGTGTCCAAATAGTCGACCGGCCATCGATCGACGAGATAAATCTATGTTGTCGAGGCAGTGTGGACGGTTCAGTCGACATCGACGCGACGGCCAGTCGACTATATGTGGACACACCTTTAGAGCATTTTAAAAAGGTATTTACTTGCAGATTGCAGAACCTATCAAACGATATTGTTTGAAGACTGCGTGCGAGAATCTGGAAGTACGGTGCTATACTCACATGACAAATGGGTACCTACATTTGAAAACCACATGTCAGAATGTGTCAGGTGTGATATCTATTAGATATTCACATGTCAATGTGTGTACGTTCGTAAATTTAAATATCCTCGTACAATACGTACATACCTACCTAGTTAGGGTTGTAATCAAAACAGATGGTCCTGGCACACGAGAGTGTCATTCCAATCAGCACGCATAATAATAATAGGCCCCATAATCACCCAACTTAGGCAAGGGCATTTATTTACAGATACCTAAACTGCAAAAAATTACAATTATTTTAGTGTGGAGTCAACTAAACATAAGGTTTTACAATTCAAACAGAATTTAAAACATTTCAAATTGAGTTTGGCTAGATTTTTCTCATAGTGTTTGAAAATAATTTTGTAAATATCTATGATGTAGGTATACTTCTGACTTTCTGACTAATCGTGAAATAAATCAGCACGCATGTCATGAGCCAATATTCCTGTCAAATACACAAGCCACCACGGCATATTTTCCTGTATACAAATACTAACATAATATAGGACGTAAATGAAAGACCCTACAAAATATTTATCTCAATTGTATCTTCAATCTTTGTATTGTAAGTTAATAAGCACTAGATCAGGCTTGTCCAACCCGCGGCCCGCGGGCCGCATGCTCATTTTTGCGGCCCACGAAGGCCCGCCTAAAAAAAATGAACGAAAATGAGAAATAACAGTTTGTGTTGAGAAATAACAGTTTTCCACCATGAAGTTTGTGAAGAACAAACAAAGAGCCAAACTAACTCTAGTGACTAGATAAATGTGTTCACCTAATGAAGAAAATTAATTACAATTAAAAATGCACCGTGTCCTAGATTAGGGTTTGTTCTAAATGTCTGAGCCAAGTCAGAACCTATTTTGTTGAGTATACAAGTACTTTAATTGCATTTGATGCATTCCATGAAACTTGTGTACTAATAAAATAAATAATACTTTGTAGCTGTCCGAAGCACAATTAAGCACGGCACCGAAAACCATGGTACAAAAATTTAGACAGAGAGACTACAAAATATAATGTTACTCCGATAATTTATGATTCTATGTAAGCTAAATTTGGTCTGAAATGTAAATGAATGCAAAAGGACATTTTATTTGGAGTGCCCAATCTGGGACCAAGTAACTTGAGCAAAGACTGAGTACCTAGGCTATTTCCGAAATTGTTTTTTTCTAGTACCTACGAGTAAAGTACGTATGTAAATGTAAATATGCATTTTCATTCATGTCAAGTAAAGTACGCAAACATCTACAAACCTACATCTATCCGGAAACTCAGACCGACATATGAAGCACAATTAAGCACGGCACCGAAAACCATGGTACAAAAATTTAGACAGAGAGACTACAAAATATTTAATGTTACTCCGATAATTTATGATTCTATGTAAGCTAAATTTGGTCTGAAATGTAAATGAATGCTAAAGGACATTTTATTTGGAGTGCCCAATCTGGGACCAAGTAACTAGAGCAAAGTCTGAGTAGGTAACATAAACTATTTCAAAATTGTTTTTTTCTAGTACGAGTAAAGTACGTATCTGAATGTAAATCTGCATTTTCATTCATGTCAAGTAAAGTACGCAAACATCTACAAACCTACATCTATCCGGAAACTCAGACCGACATACAGACAGATAAACGAAGCACAAAGCACGGCACCGAAAACCATGGTACATAAAGTTAGACAGAGAGACTACAAAATATAATGTTACTCCGATAATTTATGATTCTATGTAAGCTAAATTTGGTCTGAAATGTAAATGAATGCAAAAGGACATTTTATTTGGTGCCCAATCTGGGACCAAGTAACTTGAGCAAAGACTGAGTAGGTAACATAAACTATTTCCAAAATTGTTTTTTTCCAGTACGAGTAAAGTACGTATCTAAATGTAAATATGCATTTTCATTCATGTCAAGTAAAGTACGCAAACATCTACAAACCTACATCTATCCGGAAACTCAGACCGACATACAGACAGATAAACAATTTTGTTGAAAACCTCTGTGTGAAGTAATTTATGACAAGCTAGCAACAAGCAAGGTCGAACGAAATATGAAACAGGAATCTGCTGTTATTTGCTGAGAATCCATTCAAACACAAAACTAAACAAAGCAGGGACACCTCGTGTGACATTGAAATTTCGTGCTCCACTGGGAAACTTTGAGAAAACGGAACCATTCTTAAATAAATTGGAAAAAAAAAAAATGATTGCACTGTATAAATGACAATGAAATTCTTGATCTGGACAACGAGAGAAGAGAACAATTAAAAATAATTATTTTACTATTGTTAATTAAAAAAACAAAAACCATAAATAACCTTGTTAGACGACACTTTTCACTGGCACAAATAGTTGAACTCAATAGATCGGACATATTTCGTCAGAGATCGAATGACAAAAGAAAAGCCCAAACATTTTCCTCCATGTCATAGGATTTGTGGGCTCTCTATTCTCGCAGTATAGAATCTGGATCGTGCGAAGTAATCATGTTAATTGTTCTGACGTTCGGTTTCACCTGTGCAAATAGGGAGACAAAAACGTTCAACGGGTAATTTCAGAAATGTGGTAAACGTTTCAATTTGCTTCATTTTATTCTCGTGCTAATATAGGGCCGAATTAAACATCAGGAATATGTGCGTATAGTTAAAACAAACATGAGTTTTGCAAACGCTCAGCATCTTTACTACTACTGACTCTTAACTAAAACACCAGAAACAGCGGACATATCCTGAAGCTATCAGAGACGTATTCAACGAATTTCATGCTAACAAAGAGAAAAGCAAGCGAAGTAAGGGACAAAAAAAAAAAGAAGTAAAAAAGCGTTCTCGTTTCGTAATGCAAAAGTTGAACTTTAGAGTTTTTTATTATGAAATTATAGAAAAGTTGATGTAACCATCTGTTACCATGACGCGGCGGGCTGGATAATGCAAATATTAATAACAGCGACAGCTCTAGCAACATCATGGCTTGATTTTATGGAAACACATGGAAAGTGAGGGACAAAAAACACATGAATCGCCTAATTTTTTTTTAATTACTAAACAAATGTCATTTGGGTTGGGTAGATAAATGGAACGCTTAACGATATGGTACGAAATATTAGCGCTAATAATCGACTTGTTCCTATGACTGTTTTTCGCCGAACATGTTAGTTAGGGCCATACGTTGAATATATGGCCCTACTCGAAACCGATAGGACTATAACAGGTTTAGGAAATACCCTACTCCAACGCCTAACTTGAGGTGCTGATTCTCAAAAGATGACTGTCCCATTTTTTAAACGGGTGATTTTTTTGGTTTTCAGGCTCTCAATGTCAATGGATCGGCACCTACAACATACGCACCTATACAACACCATCCCTTTCAGAAATGAGCCCCTGGTTCATAGTTGTAAGTTAAGTAGGCTGGTATATTGATGATTCTAAATGAGCCAGGCGGCAAAGTGAAATTTTTTCAGGAGAGAAAAATCGTTCCATTTTAAATGGGCACAGCACTATGTAAAAGAGCCGTTATTTTGCTCTTTACGATAAGAATGTGTGGCGATTCGAAAGATATTCAGCCAATAAAATTTGGCGCATAGCTCATTCAAAATTCCCTACATAGAGTTATCAATAACTTACCTGGTTTCCCCACTGATCGCCTGGTACGTGCTCTGGTAGAATCCCACAATGTCTTGCTTCTTCAGATTCCCGTCCGCGGTGAATTCCAGGGTGCACTCTCCCAGCTCCAGGTTCTTCTCCAGTTGAACGACCCAGTATTGATGTTTCGGATAGGAGAAGGCTCTTTTGACGGGTACCTGTACTCCATTCTGAGTCACTACTGATTTGGTCACATTGAGGCGGTCAATATGAAGATAGATATAATCTACCGGATGGGTTACGGTGACCAGGATTTTCTCCTCAACGGTGAACAGTGCGGTTTTCAGATCCGGATGCAGTTTCAAATCGTACAGAAACGGTGTGATGGCTGGTGACAGACGAAAGTCTTTCTCCCATGGCTCGAGGGGGTTTGGTGTCGACATGAGAGAACCTAGAACACAGTGAAGGAATTGCATTTGAAGAAACCATCTTGATCTGGCCATTATGCGGTGATAGAGCCTGAGAGCGACTGAGATTCTGCTGCCTGTCGAAGCTTGGTCAGTACTTAGTAGTATAATGGGTGTCACATTGAACCAAAACTGTTAGTATACGAGTATAATTGGAAAAGGTAATGAATGGGACAACTTGTTCTAAGCTGACAGTCTAATTATGTAGGTTTCGGTAAGCCTAACCAAAAAATACAACACCCACAAATCTGATGAAAAAATTTGGACACACCCCCAAATCTGATTGAAAAACTTGGACACAGCACAGTCTAATAAAATTATGTAGGTTTCAGTAAGCCTAACCAAAAAATACAACACCCACAAATCTGATGAAAAAATTTGGACACACCCCCAAATCTGATTGAAAAACTTGGACACAGACTCGGTATGTATACGTCTCGTCTTGACCCACATGGTACTGAGATAAGTTATGAACAATAATATTTTGATTTGGATAACACTCGGACTCAAACAATGGAAAAGTCACAGTTCTTCACATAATATTTGCTTACCTTACCCAAAAAAAAAAAAAAAAAAAAAAAAATTTTTGGACACAGAATCGGTATGTACGTCTCGTCTTGACCCACATGGTACTGAGATAAGTCATGAACAATAACATTTAGATTTGGATAACACTCGGACTCAAACAATGGAAAAGTCACAGTTCTTCACATAATATTAATTTGCTTACCTTACCCAAATAAAAACAATTTTTGTAGGTACATACTACATACCTAGCTGATAAATAAGACGCGAGAAGAGATGATTGTTTACCTTTGTAGGTATGAGGTGATAATTGTGTAGGTTGTACCTATAGGTATGTAATACGTATTGGGTATACATGAATCAAAGGTAGGTAAGTAGGTATATAACGGTAAAAGAACAATCTGAAATTACTCTTCTGCGAACCCATTTTTACTAAAAAAGAGAGAAAAAAAATGGACTGCGGGGACAAAAGGTCTTAAGGTGCGGGGACAAAATTACCTACTGAGGTACTTGAGGTATTACTACTGAGTGAAAAAAAAAAATCTGGTGTGAACATCACACGACTTTCCTTATCCTATTGAATGATGCTTATTTGAGTGTTCTTTTACCCTATCTTTTACAATATCTCTAACCGTTTTGTCGCTATAGCTGAAAAACCTAATTGTTTACCTTTGTAGGTATGAGGTGATAATTGTGTAGGTAATGTAGGTTGTATAGGTATGTAATACGTATTGGGTATACATGAATCAAAGGTAAGTAAGTAGGTATATAACGGTAAAAGAACAATCTGAAATTACTCTTCTGCAAACCCATTTTTACTAAAAAAGAGAGAAAAAAAAATGGACTGTGGGGACAAAAGGTCTTAAGGTATTACCTACTGAGTACTTGAGGTATTACTACTGAGTGAAAAAAAAAAAGATCAAAGTAGGTAATAAAAATTTAACTCATAAATTTAATTCGTCAAAACATACTCAAATACGTTGCGAGTGTAATAGGACTTTGGGGACCTAAATGGGCCTAGGAAATTATCAAGTAGGTAATAAAAATTGAACTCATAAATTTAATTCGTCAAAACATACTCAAATACGTTGCGAGTGTAATAGGACTTTGGGGACCTAAATGGGCCTAGGAAATTATGCTACATTTCCTTACCTACCTATTTAAAAACAAAATTATTCAAACAACTGGCAAACTTACTCGGTGTTGGCTTGCTGGTAGACAGTTCATGGTGTTCACACATTAAAAAATTATTCAAACAACTGGCAAACTTACTCGGTGTTGGCTTGCTGGTAGACAGTTCATGGTGTTCACACATTAACAAGGAATAGCTGAGAAACACTACGGCTACCGTTAACCCCACACACACGAGACCCAGAAGTAACGACAACTTCATCAAACTCATAGCGCCAAAATGTCGGACACTTTCCAAGAAAATGAATGAACTAACTTCAAGTTGGAAGCTTTCACATCACACGCGCGCCTAAATTTTCGGCGCCTCCGGGCAGCTGTTTCTCCCCCACTTTGTGAAAATTAGATTTTCTGGTAAGACTCTCCTCCTTATCTCTTTTCCTTGCTCCTTTTCTGAATTTTAAATAGAAAGTTTGTGAAAACGCCTAATATCCTTTGAAATTACGTGGTAATGGAACAAGCTAACACAAAATGGGGAAGCATTTGTACCTACCTATCTTACCATACTGAGGGAAAATTGAAGCTCAACTAAAGACAGTTTATCTTGTAGATATGCGATCTAGGTAAGTAGCTAAAATAGAAAGTAAAAAGTTGTCATAATTTGGGATTTCCCAGCCTCGACCCTGACATGTCAAACATGACGTATGATAGGGTAATTTTGCTGTCTAACTAATCTTCGTTTGAACCAAGTAGGTACATTGTTTTCTGCATGAATGACAGGTATGGGAAGAGAATCGGAAGAAATAATGCTTAGCACTATAGCTTCCTCTAAAAGAAAAAAATGAAGCTCAACTAAAGACAGTTTATCTTGTAGATATGCGATCTAGGTAAGTAGCTAAAATAAAAAGTAAAAAGTTGTCATAATTTGGGATTTCCTAGCCTCGACCCTGACATGTCAAACATGACGTATGATAGGGCAATTTTGCTGTCTAACTAATCTTCGTTTGAACCAAGTACCTACATTGTTTTCTGTATGAATGACAGGTATGGGAAGAGAATCGGAAGAAATAATGCTTAGCACTATAGCTTCCTCTAAAAGAAAATATAAGGTTCTTATGGAGGAATAAGGGCAAAGGCCATGAGGCCTCTGCCCCTCGATAGGGGTTAAAAAAGGTTGTTGAAACCCACCCCTAATCTCATAAATGATTTATTTTGCGGTGAAGCTAGAGAGCCTATTCACGACTTTTGCCCGGATCACCCTTTGCAATACCCCATCCCAAATAAATTGAGGTAGGTACCTATTTATCTATTGCTTGCTACCTGGGACGAATATACCTCAAAATGGGGAAGCATTCAAATTTTACAAAGTACTTTGTAACGTGACTATAATAAGGTTCTTATGGAGGAATAAGGGCAAAAGCCATGGGACCTCTGCCCCTCGATAGGGGTTAAAAAAGGTTAATGAAACCCACCCCTAATCTCATAAATGATTTATTTTGCGGTGAAGCTAGAGAGCCTATTCACAACTTTTGCCCGGATCACCCTTTGCAATACCCCATCCCAAAAAAATTGAGGTAGGTATTTATCTATTGCTTGCTACCTGGGACGAATATACCTCAAAATGGGGAAGCATTCAAATTTTACAAAGTACTTTGTAACGTGACTATCATTTCCAATATCTCCCCTATCTGAAACAACTTGACAAAGTAATTCACCCCGTTCCTCTCATATGGGCTGGCTTTTTTATCAATTGAATTTACATACTATTACAGACCGACCTACCTACATGACTTTTGTTTTTCTAAAGGTACTTCCACGTATACCTAGTTGTGGACAATGTCAATTAAATTACTTAGAAAGAACAAAATGCTTAGAGGGTCAGAACTCAGAAAAGAAGAAATTTACCTATTTCTGAGCCTCAATACGAATTGGTAAATAATAAAAAAAAAAGCTTTTAATTAATCCACATCATAGGTGTCGGTATAGGTACCTCTAAAAATTCCTTGTTCGATAAATACTTTGGTTAACAGAACACTTTTTTTTACTTTCCTTATCCTATAACAAGGAAAGTAATGTATTATTTTCTGTAAGGTCAGAACTCAGAAAAGAAAAAAATTACCTATTTCTGAGCCTCAATACGAATTGGTAAATAAAAATAAGCTTTTAATCAGTCCACATCATAGGTGTCGGTATAGGTACCTCTAAAAATTCCTTGTTCGATAAATAAGTACTTTGGTTAACAGAACACTTTTTTTTACTTTCCTTATCCTATAACAAGGAAAGTAATGTATTATTTTCCGGAAGGGGCTTTAACTCTTAGGTCGTTTGCGTTAAAAGAACACTATTTTAAAATTAAAAACTCTGAAAAGTGAAATATTTTGAATATTTATGAACCAACACCCCGGACGTACGATAAAGATAGTGGAAATTTACACTGATCTGATGAACTGTTTAATCACTCAATTTGGCACTAGGTTAGATTTGGTACTCGAACAAGATTAGATAAGGAATCTTGAAAGAGCCGTACACCGAACCCATTCCATTGCACCACACTCCGTGCGTATACTACAAAGTTTTTGAATATTTATGAACCAACACCCCGGGCGTACGATAAAGATAGTGGGAATTAACACTGATCTGACGAACTGTTTAATCACTCAATTTGGCACTAGGTTTGGTACTCGAACAAGATTAGATAAGGAATCTTGAAAGAGCCGTAGACCGAACCCATTCCATTGCACCACTCTCCGTGCGTATACTAGATTGCCAGGTGATATTTGTAGTCCGTCAGTCCTCATGTTGGGTACGGAAGGTTATTAGGATATTAGGTTTTACTCTCTTCGGTGAGGTACACGTACATTGAGGTTTGCGCGTTGGAATATGATGTAATGATAATGACAACTTTAATGTTTGCGCACTTGTAGAATTTTAAATGTTGATTCTAACACTTTTTATGGCTCTAAATATGACTTTATTTATCTATTGAATTTTTACTTTTATACGATGTAGATTATTACAAAATTACAGGTATCTGATGTTTAATTGTTTATATTGATAAATTTTAATTGATATAAAATATTAAAATAAAAAAAAAACCTTTAACCCAAATAGTTATTTATTTAAACTATCAAATGTTCGTTACCTAGCATACGAACAAGACATTACCGTTAGGTCACATTAGATACAAAGACGGGCGCTCCCATTTTCTGAACATGAACAATCTAAATTCCTCCAGGCGGTTTTGCTCTGAAGAATCGAAGAGATTTGCAAATTAAAATCACAATTAAGAACATTGTTCATCTGATAATCGCTAATTGATTAGGTTTATCAAGTCATGAAAATTAATTCATTCAACCATGTCCAATCTCATCTCCTTGATTTGAGATTTTACTTTTCTCAGAGGACTAACCGTCCTAATACAAAAGGATACCAAGGATTTAGAAGTACAGATGGGTCAAAACTATTTTCTCAAGAAATATGAATAGAGCATGGAGTTATAAGGTAGCTCAAATGAAACTTAAAACAATCGTTCACAACTATTCCCTGTTACCCCAGCAGAAAAATAATGATGCAAAGAAAAAACGAGTAATTTTCTCTAAGTATTGAAAATAAAATGGAGTATTCCTTTATTATTTTAAATCAAATAAAATAAATAGGTAGGTAAATAAATAAAACTTTATTTTTGAGAAAGTTAGTTACTTAGTTTATATTTATCAAAAAATACTGTAGAGCTAACTGCAGAAATCTTCATCTCTTATACCAGTCTAAACATTCTTCCTTTTTCAAAGCTAGGTGTCAACCTGAATTAAAACAGCAGGGCAAACTATTGATAGCTATCAACACTAATTAAGAATGGTCTAAATTTACAGAAAAAAATTGTACAAAATTTTAGATACTTATGTATAGGTAGTAAGAAGGTAGGTAGCTGGTGAAAAAAACATAGATACAAATAACCTATAATAATGGTAGGATAAATGTTATACCGTATACATATATTATATTGTGTTGATGATAGAGTTACAACAAAAATTGATCTTTGACCTCCTATTAATTATTGAACATAGAACTCAGTAGGTTCTTGCTGCCTTGGCCTTAAAAAAGAAAAGAAATCCTACTGGAATGTACAATCACCATGAAATTAATGGGTTCTTCCAAAGTTACTATTTCTAAAACAGCACCCTACATGGTTAAGGTACATAGATACAAATAACCTATAATAATAGTAGGATAAATGTTATACTGTATACTTACATACTTATATTATATTGTGTTGATGATAGAGTTACAACAAAAATTGATCTTTGACCTCCTAATAATTATTGAACATAGCACTTAGTAGGTCCTTGCTGCCTTGGCCTTAAAAAAGAAAAGAAAAAAAAATCCTACTGGAATGTACAATCACCATGAAATTAATGGGTTCTTCCAAAGTTACTATTTCTAAAACAGCACCCTACATGGTTAACATTTCTTACCCCTCTTCCCTACCCCATCTGAAAAGTTACAAGGATACTTTTTTCCAATGATCCATGATGATTTGAAAATTTAAAATCGCATTTCTTACCCCTCTTCCCTACCCCATCTGAAAAGTTACGAGGATACTTTTTTCCAATGATCCATGATGATTTGAAAATTTAAAATCTTAAGGAACAATATTTTTTATTTACATTTACATATACTTTTATTATTTTAAATAAACATTAATAAAACAATGTTGGCACAGAAACTATAAATCAATAGTTACATACCTACACATGCTCACATACAACACACAAGCTACTTAAATAATCTTCCCTGTCAGGTCCATGGCTTGATCAACTTCACGAGACTTCCAGGTGAAGCTTACATTAAAACAAAGTTTAGTAGTAGTACAATTTAGTAGGTACAATAAAACAAAATATTTATCTACTTCCAAGCAATGGGAGAACAAAAGTTTAAAATTGCATGGGTAATCCAATCATATGCATATGTAGAACTCTTTAAAGTACGATGTAAATACCCATGCCTACATTGCCTACTGGTTATCTACAATAAATTCTGGTCGCTAATGTTAAGAATAAGTAAGTAGGTAATAAGGAGGCAGGTACTACATAATCTACATATATTGGAAAATAGGACTCTGTGTACGAGTAGACTGGGGGTCTGAGAACGTCGCGTGGAGCACATCAGAACACAAAAGTCCAGACGCACAATGTAGGGGTTCCTTCATTTTCAATGAGGTTGGTATCTCCTACTTTTTCGATTTTTTTTTTTTTTTTTTTTTTTTTTGTGTTGAAACTAGTCATCAAGCTACTTAAATAATCTTCCCTGTCAGGTCCGTGGCTTGATCAACTTCACGAGACTTCCAGGTGAAGCTTACATTAAAACAAAGTTTAGTAGTAGTACAATTTAGTAGGTACAATAAAACACCATTATTATTCTGCATGCATTGCATAAGCATAAAGTAGTAAAGTACCTTCTAAGTCAGGAGTAGACTGTGTTAAGCATTATTGCTTTCAAAAATTAATGTTGTTCCTCGATCAATATACTATGCCAAATTTTATGACATGATTTGGACTTGGACCACCAAATTTTGGATCAAAAGTCCACTAACACTACCATATTTATCTACTTCCAAGCAATGGGAGAACAAAAGTTTAAAATTGCATGGGTAATCCAATCATATGCATATGTAGAACTCTTTAAACAGAGTACCCAACATCATTTCACAGTGACAGTAAGGGCCATATTAATTAACAAAATACTAGCTCTTAAGCTGCACTGAAGCATCAATTCCAAATATCTGATTGGAATTTGTTTCATTGAGAGAAAGAATTTTAAATTGGGGTGATGGACAGTCTTCAATGTGTTTATTCCGCTAGCATCCTGTCCTCCTCTGTCAAATCCTCGTCATTCCAGCCCCACACTTGATTCTCATGGCTGTGGCCATGTCTGGTTCCATCTCCCGTCCTGGCGACTCTCCTGCTAACCATTTCAGGGGAGGCTGTCTTTAAATCGTACGCCCACCCTATCCAGGCAAACATATCGATGATGGCCGTGGTTAAGTTCAGTCTGTAGTTGCCCAGTTCGGCCGCTTTGTAATCCCAAGGGAATGTGTGATGGTAGTTGTGCCAACCCTCACCGAATGCCAGGAATGCAACCGAGGAATTCTCTGAAGAGCTGATGTGCCTGATGGAGAAAACGAATTTGCAATGTCAATATCAATATGAAGTAGGTATGGGCTAGAGGTGCCTAGGTTTTGTACCTATTTGGCAAGCATCATAGAGGCATAATGGAACTTTTTAGTCTCAGCCGACAGTATAAAAAAGGTACATACAGGGTGTCCACCAATGTATGACCCACTCAAATTGCTCCGAATCTGTTGGAGTTTTCGAAAAATAACTAGTATAGCTCGCTATACTCTAGTAATAGAAAGTAAAAAAAAAAAAAATCTGGTGTAAACATCACACGACTTTCCTTATCCTATTGAATGATGCTTATTTGGGTGTTCTTCTATTGTAACCTTTACAATATATCTAACCGTTTAGTCAGTATAGCTGAAAACGACCAAAAAGCGGTCGAAAACCGCCAAAAAGCCACCAACTGCAGCACCTATCCTAACCAAAAGTTTTTTCTTGCATCCCTGTCACATTTGTTGTCTACATACCAAATTTCAAGTCCCTAGCTCACACCGTTCCCGAGATATTATTGAATTACACCTAAAACCGCCAAAAAGCGGCCGAAATGCCGCCAAGCGTTGCACCGATCTTGATCACAGATTTGGATTTTTCACAACCTTTTATATATTTTCCCAATTGCAACTCCTCCATTATGGCTGTACATGATTTACTGGTATAGTCTCTCATCCTTTTTTTTACTTTCTATTATTTTTTTCTCTCTCTCAAAATCTCTCGCGTCCATTTCTATTTACTCAACACTGTCGATCCTCCCTCTTTGTCTCTTCCTCCCTCCCCTCTCCTTTCCTCTCCGCCTCCCTTCCTCAATCTGATTTATAACTACTTAATAACCACTAAGTAGGTAGATAAGTATTCCTTTGAAACTTTTGAAAAACCTATTACAGTCTTTAACTATGAGTTTAACTTACTTGTCATATGGCCTCATGCCCCAGATGTGTGCAGCACTATTGACTAGCCAGGTACCATGCAGGGAAGGGGTAAATACTGATTGATCACTTGCTATCAGGTAAAGAGGATTAGATATTTGATAGGTACCTAGATCCTTTTCCTTTTTCTTGCACTTTGCTACTTTGCACTGATTAGTTGATTACTGATTATAGTGATTATTTTTTCCAAGTTCCAGTCCCAATCCCAAGTCCGCTGTCCGTGTGTCCGTGGTACAAAATTTATTTTCATTTCAAGGAGGTTACAAATCGCTGGATTCGAAAATTCGAATGGATCTGCAATAAAACGCCTAGAAATTTATTTTTGATTATGCAATATTTTATGTAATCACGAATCCTACACATTTAAAGAAGCGCGAAAATTCAAAAATTCAAAATTCAAATTGTTGATAAGGATAAACAGAACGGATTTTCCCAAAAGTGAAGGTGAACGTGCTCCTGTTTTAATAATTTAATTAACACTTTTGAATATTTTATTATTTTGTGATAAAATACGTGATTTTTTTTCTGGTTTAAACAGCTTTAGTTTGCCAGTAATCCGATTAATCTCGTTTTAATAGCGGCTTTCATTGCGAACTACAGAATTGAAAGGTAAGTGGCAAAGAGAATGTTAAATTTGTTATCATTGCCATAATTATTCTGCATGCATTGCATAAGCATAAAGTAGTAAAGTACCTTCTAAGTCAGGAGTAGACTGTGTTAAGCATTATTGCTTTCAAAAATTAATGTTGTTCCTCGATCAATATACTATGCCAAATTTTATGACATGATTTGGACTTGGACCACCAAATTTTGGATCAAAAGTCCACTAACACTACCTACACCACCAAGGTTGGTCGCATGTACCACGTAGATAGGTAAGTTCCTATTAGACCAGACTTAGTCCACGACTTATTAGCCCCTTGGATTACAGATCATGTAGACATTAAGTAATTTTGATCATTAAGTATGTGTGTTGAATTGTTCAATCTATGCAAGTGCCCCTTGGATTACAGATCATGTAGACATTAAGTAATTTTGATCATTAAGTATGTGTGTTGAATTGTTCAATCTATGCAAGTGTACTTCCAATCGTTTCTGGTCATGTCTAGAAGTTAAACCATCATTAAATTTCAACATGAACCTCCAGACCTTTGGCCTGGGTTTCAGTGTATTGCTCTCTCATTTGCACTGAGCAGGTCTTACTGGGTGCAGGGTTGGTCTGATTGGTAACAGACAAGGAGGTGGTCATTTGTGTGGACCTGTTCGCAGTCACAGTAGTAGTCATCCACGTATCCACACCTTTTACCTTTTACAATGTCACAAATTACCATCAAACAATCTGCCCGTCAAATGGGTACATCTCTATTATAATTTTGTAAATTATCTGCAGTCAGGTTTCAGTAGGTAAATTAAAATATTATGTTGGGGCATTTCTTACCCCTCTTCCCTACCCCATCTGAAAAGTTACAAGGATACTTTTTTCCAATGATCCATGATGATTTGAAAATTTAAAATCGCAGGTCTTACTGGGTGCAGGGTTGGTCTAATTGGTAACAGACAAGGAGGTGGTCATTTGTGTGGACCTGTTCGCAGTCACAGTAGTAGTCATCCACGTATCCACACCTTTTACCTTTACTCTTTAAACAGAGTACCCAACATCATTTCACAGTGACAGTAAGGGCCATATTAATTAACAAAATACTAGCTCTTAAGCTGCACTGAAGCACCAATTCCAAATATCTGATTGGAATTTGTTTCATTGAGAGAAAGAATTTTAAATTGGGGTGATGGACAGTCTTCAATGTGTTTATTCCGCTAGCATCCTGTCCTCCTCTGTCAAATCCTCGTCATTCCAGCCCCACACTTGATTCTCATGGCTGTGGCCATGTCTGGTTCCATCTCCCGTCCTGGCGACTCTCCTGCTAACCATTTCAGGGGAGGCTGTCTTTAAATCGTACGCCCACCCTATCCAGGCAAACATATCGATGATGGCCGTGGTTAAGTTCAGTCTGTAGTTGCCCAGTTCGGCCGCTTTGTAATCCCAAGGGAATGTGTGATGGTAGTTGTGCCAACCCTCACCGAATGCCAGGAATGCAACCGAGGAATTCTCTGAAGAGCTGATGTGCCTGATGGAGAAAACGAATTTGCAATGTCAATATCAATATGAAGTAGTTATGGGCTAGAGGTGCCTAGGTTTTGTACCTATTTGGCAAGCATCGTAGAGGCATAATGGAACTTTTTAGTATTAGCCGACACGCCGACAGTATAAATAAGGTATAGGGTGTCCACCAATGTATGACCCACTCAAATTGCTCCGAATCTTTTGTAGTTTTCGAAAAATAACTATAGTATAGCTCGCTATATTCTAGTAATAGAAAGTAAAAAAAAAAAAAAAAAAAAAAAATTTTTTTTTGAGTATGGGCTAGAGGTGCCTAGGTTTTGTACCTATTTGGCAAGCATCATAGAGGCATAATGGAACTTTTTAGTCTCAGCCGACAGTATAAAAAAGGTACATACAGGGTGTCCACCAATGTATGACCCACTCAAATTGCTCCGAATCTGTTGGAGTTTTCGAAAAATAACTAGTATAGCTCGCTATACTCTAGTAATAGAAAGTAAAAAAAAAAAAAATCTGGTGTAAACATCACACGACTTTCCTTATCCTATTGAATGATGCTTATTTGGGTGTTCTTCTATTGTAACCTTTACAATATATCTAACCGTTTAGTCAGTATAGCTGAAAACGACCAAAAAGCGGTCGAAAACCGCCAAAAAGCCACCAACTGCAGCACCTATCCTAACCAAAAGTTTTTTCTTGCATCCCTGTCACATTTGTTGTCTACATACCAAATTTCAAGTCCCTAGCTCACACCGTTCCCGAGATATTATTGAATTACACCTAAAACCGCCAAAAAGCGGCCGAAATGCCGCCAAGCGTTGCACCGATCTTGATCACAGACAAAAAGCCACCAACTGCAGCACCTATCCTAACCAAAAGTTTCGTCTTACATCCCTGTTGACTACACACCAAATTTCAAGTCCCTAGCTCAATACCGTTCCCGAGATATTATTGAATTACACCTAAAACCGCCAAAAAGCGGCCGAAATGCCGCCAAGCGTTGCACCGATCTTGATCACAGATTTGGATTTTTCACAACCTTTTACGTAGGAATCGACCTTTTATATATTTTCCCAATTGCAACTCCTCCATTATGGCTGTACATGATTTACTGGTATAGTCTCTCATCCTTTTTTTTACTTTCTATTATTTTTTTCTCTCTCTCAAAATCTCTCGCGTCCATTTCTATTTACTCAACACTGTCGATCCTCCCTCTTTGTCTCTTCCTCCCTCCCCTCTCCTTTCCTCTCCGCCTCCCTTCCTCAATCTGATTTATAACTAAGTAGATAAGTATTCCTTTGAAACTTTTGAAAAACCTATTACAGTCTTTAACTATGAGTTTAACTTACTTATCATATGGCCTCATGCCCCAGATGTGTGCAGCACTATTGACTAGCCAGGTACCATGCAGGGAAACCGTGTAGCGGAGTAAGGCACACAACGTTTCCCAGTTCTTGTGAAATCTGTCTTGAGAGCTCCAGTTCCAGAGTATTGGATTGAGATAATGTCTGCATTGTCTGCCCAAACTTCCTCATGCCCCAGATGTGTGCAGCACTATTGACTAGCCAGGTACCATGCAGGGAAACCGTGTAGCGGAGTAAGGCACACACGTACCAAGCGTTGGTCCACTTCTCACTCCAAAAGTACCAAGGTATCAGCGGAGGGATCAGGAAACAGCAGATGGGCATCAGGATCAAATAGTACCTGGAAGACAAGGGATTTGTAGATTCGTATAAGATTAACCCAACTTTTGGGGCAGTTGCCCCTACACCTAATAAGCCTCAGAGTGGGTTTTTTGTGTATGGAGTTAAGCTGGTAAGACAAGGGATGTAGTAAACATATGGATCATCCTAGAACCGTGTTCAGTTTTCCTGTTCCGGAAGCGAAAATGTCTCCTCAAGAAGACTACTTCAACAGTCACCTCAAGATTATGTTGAAATAGAAGAAGGGTTGTATCTAAAGCTATAGTCGACGCCTCCATCGATCGAACGTCGACTGAAACCGTACACTGCCTCGATACATACATAAATTCACCTGTTTACCTCGTCGATCGACTATGTGTGAAAGCTGACTGATAAAAGAGATATTTTCTCTATTTTGTCATCACCTTTCGGCTATAACTATGACCGTTACAACAGCTATGTGTGAACATATGTAGCTTAATATGAAAACGCAAAAATTGGTAAAGCCCTGAGTGAGAAAAGCTTACTTTTTCTGAAACATAACCACCCAGTCCTTCTCCAAATCACTCAAGTCCACCGTCGCGCCCCGCCGCTTCACGTCCGGGTGCTTGCGAACCATTAGCCACCCCATGTGCGAAAAGAAAAAGCCTCGCCGAGAATTGTGCGGGTCCGCATCTGTATCGGTAAACTTGTGATGTACCCTGTGATCCCGCACCCACTCGTATAGGTGGTTCTGGAACGCCATGCTATTGGCCAGCATGAGAATGAGGCGGAGGGGCCACTTGGCGGAGTAGGTGCGATGGGCCCATAACCGGTGGGCTCCGGCCGTCACTCCTTCCCCTGAGATGAAACCGACGAATAACACTTGCTATTTTCCTTGGTCTGAACATTTAGTAAAGCATGGAGTAGCCGCCAACGTTAGCAACAACAACAACAACAACAACAACAACAACAACAACAACAACAACAACAACAACAACAACAACCCCTCGGTCTTCTACCGTCAACATTTCCTTCAATCATATTATCTTAATCTAGTTGGAGTTGTCCACTTGAACCTCGCATCATGGGTGAATAACACTGGAAGCAAAGGAAAGGGATATGAAATTATGAATGCTTACTTAGGTAAACGCACTTATGAAGTGCAATCAAGGACCGCGGTAGAGTTCTGCTCCGCCAATTCAAGAAAGTTTGACAGCGTTCACTTCCATAGCGTTACACAAGTTGGCAATCCTAGCCATCCCTTCACATCATCCAATCACACCCTCCTCGGTCTACCCCTTGGTCTTCTTCAAAATTTCAAGGCCAGGATCGACCGCACTGGCACTATTTCCGAAATCTGCCCACAATGTCAAGCTCATAAACACACTGGCACTATTTCCGAAATCTGCCCACAATGTCAAGCTCGTACACACGATGTACACCACCTTTTCGACTCTCCACGTGAGCCAACCGATCTTGACCCAACATCCCTCTGGACCAATCCTGTGGAACCTGCTATTTTCCTTGGTCTGAACATTTAGTAAAACATGGAGTAGCCGCCGACGTTAGCAACAACAAAAACCCCTCGGTCTTCTACCGTCAACATTTCCTTCAATCATATTATCTTAATCTAGTTGGAGTTGTCCACTTGAACCTCGCATCATGGGTCCAGCAAATTTTAGTTTTCTCTCTCTTATGATGTTCAGCAATTCAGGTTTTTCTTTTTCCCATTCTTCTCAGAATCCCTTGTGACTTTCTCTATCCAGGACACTTTTGGGCTTTATTAGGGATGAAAAATTTAAATAAAATGATTAAGGAAAAAAGAGAGAAAAAAATAGAAAGTAAAAATGCATGCCATAAAATACTGAAATCCAAAAGAAATTGAATAACTAAAAATAATTTAAAAGGTCTCCCTTACCTTTCCTAAATCAGCCAAGCCGGTACACTATTATTTTCTACTGTTATCTAGGTGCTATCAGAACTTACTCACGAGACTCAGTGAGGAGCAATATTGGTTTGATTTAGGGCCTAGGGATGAGATGCTGCGATGTATCGAAGACCGATACATATCGATATATTTTTTCCGATACATTGAAGTCATACATCGATATATTTTTACGGTAATTTTCGAATTTGAAGATGTTTATCATCAATTATCCGTAAATCCGTAAAGGCATTGCCTTTTCGTTGTAGAATATACTGTCCATTTTCTGTCGCTCTCTTGAGTTGCTTGTGATTTTCAAAATCCA
The DNA here is from genome assembly GCF_000475195.1 of Diaphorina citri. NCBI lineage: Eukaryota > Metazoa > Arthropoda > Insecta > Hemiptera > Psyllidae > Diaphorina > Diaphorina citri. The sequence goes on from NW_007377510.1 coordinate 598,103, forward strand.
TCAGGTGTAAATTTATGAATATGGTTGGCAATCCTAGCCATCCCTTCACATCATCCAACCACACCCTCCTCGGTCTACCCCTTGGTCTTATTCAAAATTACATGCAAGGCCAGGATCGACCGCACTGGCACTATTTCCGAAATCTGCCCACAATGTCAAGCTCGTACACACGATGTACACCACCTTTTCGACTCTCCACGTGAGCCAACCGATCTTGACCCAACATCCCTCTGGACCAATCCTGTGGAACCTGCTATTTTCCTTGGTCTGAACATTTAGTAAAACATGGAGTAGCCGCCGACGTTAGCAACAACAAAAACCCCTCGGTCTTCTACCGTCAACATTTCCTTCAATCATATTATCTTAATCTAGTTGGAGTTGTCCACTTGAACCTCGAATCATGTGTCCAGCTAATTTTAGTTTTCTCTCTCTTATGATGTTCAGCAATTCAGGTTTTTCTTTTCCCCATTCTTCTCAGAATCTCTTGTGACTTTCTCTATCCAGGACACTTTTGGGCTTTATCAGGGATGAAAAAATTAAATAAAATGATTAAGGAAAAAAAAGAGAGAAAAAAAAAAAAAATAGAAAGTAAAAATGCATGCCATAAAATACCGAAATCCAAAAGAAATTGAATAACTAAAAATAATTTAAAAGGTCTCACTTACCTTTCCTAAATCAGCCAAGCCGGTTCACTATTATTTTCTACTGTTATCTAGGTGCTATCAGAACTTACTCACGACACTCAGTGAGGAGCAATATTGGTTTGATTTAGGGCCTAGGGATGGGATGCTGCGATGTATCGAAGACCGATACATATCGATATATTTTTTCCGATACATTGAAGTCATACATCGATATATTTTTACGGTGATTTTCGAATTTGAAGATGTTTATCATCAATTATCCGTAAATCCGTAAAGGCATTGCCTCTTCGTTGTAGAATATACTGTCCATTTTTTTCTGTCGCTCTCTTGAGTTGCTTGTGATTTTCAAAATCCATCAGGTCTAAATTTGTGAATATGTCTTCAAAGAATAATATGCGGGGACCTTCGTCTTCTTTCCTGAATTTTACCTTCTAGGATATTTGTTATGAATAAATGTAGAAATTCCCGAAGTCATAACAGAAAAGTTCCGGGACCAAGAAAGAAGAGCGGGGAGGTTTTTTAGCGGGTTGAGCGGCCACAAGATCAGCAAAATGTAGAAAAGAACATCGGATTCAGAGCAATTTTCGTTATTGATGCTGGGGTTTACCAACTCGGGATTGAGATGAAACGAGGATTTCCCTATGCTTAAAACTCAATTCTGAGAATCCACAGTGGTGAAACCCGGCTTGAGTTTAGTTGTGACATGAGAAGGTAGAAAGCCAGCAAAATTCCACTGCGAACACCAACTATGCGCAACGTCGCGTTGCATAAATCCAGTGATTCATTGGGATTTGGGAACCGGTACATTGAACGTGCTATCGCCGCGCTGCGCGCAGGCTAATCTTTTACTTTTAAACAACGAAGCATATCTGTATAAGATAAAATCGTCCCGGGCGGGAGTCGAACCCGTGACTTACGAATAACACTGGAAGCAAAGGAAAGGGATATGAATGCTTACTTAGGTAAGCGCACTTATGAAGTGCAATCAAGGACCGCGGTAGAGTTCTGCTCCGCCAATTCAAGAAAGTTTGACAGCGTTCACTTCCATAGCGTTATTTACTTAACTTCTTTAAACAGTCAACATTGTAGCAACGTACGAGTAGATTAAGTACTTACTGTATAAGATGGTTTTCAATTGGACTTGATTGAAGAACATCAAATAGACGGCATAGCTAGCTCCAAGGTGTAAGTATGCAAAGGCCAGCACGTTCCGCCACACTATGCTCCATCGGTAGGGGTGACGGGAACTGTATGACTCGTTGGGTTCGATCCCCGGTGATGGCGAAGGTTTGCTCTTGATAGGGTAGACTGAAGGGGAGATGACTTCTGCTTCCGAAAGGAAATGGGGGGTTAGACTGGGTGCCATTGGGGTCCGATGGTGATGACACGATGAAGCTGGAACTGAAGAATAGACGCTTTGAGTAACCAAATACTACTTAACCCTTTCACCCCGACTTATTTTAGGAAGAATCTTTCAATTTTTCTAATCTGGCATTACTATTTGGGCTATAAATAAGACCTCTACAAAGTTTAATGTCCTCCTAGAACTATTGAACAAAAATCGTTCTGGGGACAAAAACAGACAATTTAGCCAAGTGAATTGTTGTGACATCTTAGATCACAAAAGAAACATTTGAAAAACAATGAGAACGGAATTTTTTCGGTAGATCTGGGATGATATATCCCATTTTAAAAGTAATGATTCTGTGGGACGTATTGTCCCTTTAGGGGTGAAAGGGTTAACCTCAGTTTGAAAGGTAGTAGTCATCAAAAGTGCCGTGCACACCAATTTATTATCATATCCAAGTATGTATGCTTCGAGATTATTCCTGCACTTCTGACTACAACGAAAATAAATATGTGAGCAAGAACATTTCAATGTCGAAAGTTCTGTAGAAACTGTCAGTCATGCACTTCACATAAAGTACTTCCATTCTAAACTCAGTATCACGACGTTAGACAACGGGAAAGCTATACAATATGTAAGTGTAAACTAACTAGCAAAAGTCTCTACACTATTTGGCACACATTTGGTGCGGATGACTTCGTAAATGATCGAATTTCTAGAAAGAGAAAGCCTTTCTTGAGCTATTGAAATAGGACACCTCTCACTGGGGTAAATACTGATTGATCACTTGCTATCAGGTAAAGAGGATTAGATATTTGATACCTAGATCCTTTTCCTTTTTCTTGCACTTTGCACTGATTAGTAAGATTAGTTGATTACTGATTATAGTGATTATTTTTTCCAAGTTCCAGTCCCAATCCCAAGTGTCCGTGTGTCCGTGGTACAAAATTTATTTTCATTTCAAGGAGGTTACAAATCGCTGGATTCGAAATTTCGAATGGATCTGCAATAAAACGCCTAGAAATTTATTTTGGATTATGCAATATTTTATGTAATCACGAATCCTACACATTTAAAGAAGCGCGAAAATTCAAAATTCAAATTGTTGATAAGGATAAACGGAACGGATGGATTTTCCAAAAAGTGAAGGTGAACGTGCTCCTGTTTTAATAATTTAATTAACACTTTTGAATATTTTATTATTAATTATTTTGTGATAAAATACGTGATTTTTTTTCTGGTTTAAACAGCTTTAGTTTGCCAGTAATCCGATTAATCTCGTTTTAATAGCGGTTTTTTGATTATGCAATATTTTATGTAATCACGAATCCTACACATTTAAACAAGCGCGAAAATTCAAAAATTCAAAATTCAAATTGTTGATAAGGATAAACGGAACGGATTATCCAAAAAGTGAAGGTGAATGTGCTCCTGTTTTAATAATTTAATTAACACTTTTGAATATTTTATTATTTTGTGATAAAATACGTGATTTTTTTTCTGGTTTAAACAGCTTTAGTTTGCCAGTAATCCGATTAATCTCGTTTTAATAGCGGCTTTCATTGCGAACTACAGAATTGAAAGGTAAGTGGCAAAGAGAATGTTAAATTTGTTATCATTGCCATAATTATTCTGCATGCATTGCATAAGCATAAAGTAGTAAAGTACCTCCTAAGTCAGGAGTAGACTGTGTTAAGCATTATTGCTTTCAAAAATTAATGTTTTTCCTCGATCAATATACTATGCCAAATTTTATGACATGATTTGGACTTGGACCACCAAATTTTGGATCAAAAGTCCACTAACACTACCTACACCACCAAGGTTGGTCGCATGTACCACGTAGATAGGTAAGTTCCTATTAGACCAGACTTAGTCCACGACTTATTAGCCCCTTGGAGCCCTAGCCAGACCCCTTCGCCGTTTCCTTCATTTTCGATGAGGTTGGTATCTCCCACTTTTTCGATTTTTTTCTTTTTTTTTGTGTTGCAATCGGAGACCAATCAGCTTTCTGAGGTGAGCATGTTAGTCTTGTCTGTCGCTCTCAAAAGCGTGCGACTTTTATTGCTCTTTACGATGTAAATACCCATGCCTATGCCTACTGGTTATCTACAATAAATTCTGGTTGCTAATGTTAAGAATAAGTAAGTAGGTAATAAGGAGGCAGGTACTACATATATTCAAAAATAGGACTCTGTGTACGAGTAGTGGGGGTCTGAGTACGTTGCGTCGAGCACATCAGAACTGACGAAAGTCCAGACGCACAATGTAGGGGTTCCTTCATTTTGTTGTTGTTGTAGCGGCTTTAGCTTTCGGCGAATGGTGTTGGCAGAGTAAAGAAAAGACATCTTTTTGTATCTGCCATACACCGGGGTGATGGTCTCTAGCTATGTTTAATTGGCTCGTCCTGAACCGCAATCAACCATCTCAGTTTGAAAAGTAATAATCATCAAAAGTTCCGTGCACACCAATTTATTATAATATCCAAGAATTTATGCTTCGAGATTTATTCCTGCACTTCTGACTACAACGAAAATAAATAAATATGTGAGCAAGAACATTTCAATGTCGAAAGTTCTTTAGAAACTGTCAGTCATGCACTTCACATAAAGTACTTAGATTCTAAACTCAGTATCACGACGTTAGACAACGGGAAAGCTATACAATATGTAAGTGCAAACTAACTAGCAAAAGTCTTTACACTATTTGGTACACATTTGGTGCGGATGACTTCGTAAATGATCGAATTTCTAGAAAGAGAAAGCCTTTCTTGAGCTATGGAAATAGGACACCTCTCACAAATTTTTCTGATCTGGCATTACTATTTGGGCTATAAATAAGACCTCTACAAAGTTTAATGTCCTCCTAGAACTATTGAATAAAAATCGTTCTGGGGACAAAAACAGACAAGTTAGCCAAGTGAATTGTAGTGACATCTTAGATCATAAAAGAAACATTTGAAAAACAATGAAAACGGAATTTTTTCGATAGATCTGGGATGATATAGGTATATCCCATTTTAAAAGTAATTATTCTGTGGGACGTATTGTCCCTTTAGGGGTGAAAGGGTTAACCTCAGTTTGAAAGGTAGTAGTCATCAAAAGTGCCGTACACACCAATTTATTATCATATCCAAGTATGTATGCTTCGAGATTTATTCCTGCACTTCTGACTACAACGAAAATTAAAATGTGAGCAAGAACATTTCAATGTCGAAAGTTCTTTAGAAACTGTCAGTCATGCACTTCACATAAAGTACTTAGATTCTAAACTCAGTATCACGACGTTAGACAACGGGAAAGCTATACAATATGTAAGTGCAAACTAACTAGCAAAAGTCTCTACACTATTTGGCACACATTTGGTGCGGATGACTTCGTAAATGATAGAATTTCTAGAAAGAGAAAGCCTTTCTTGAGCTATTGAAATAGGACACCTCTCACGGTGCAATCAATTGTAGTCTACTTGTATGATAATGTAATGTAAACATAGAATTGTATTCTTATAGATGCTATTATTAGGAACCAAGGTGTTTGAATGGCGAGTTCATTACCATGGACCATATGGTACTTAAGTTAACTGTATATTACTGTTTAGGATCTCAAGTAGATCGAGATAAGTTGCTGCATTGAGTACCTCTACTGCAGAAGAGTGCTGCCTAGGAATGTACGATGTAAATACCCATGCCTACATTGCCTACTGGTTATCTACAATAAATTCTGGTCGCTAATGTTAAGAATAAGTAAGTAGGTAATAAGGAGGCAGGTACTACATATATTCAAAAATAGGACTCTGTGTACGAGTAGTGGGGGTCTGAGTACGTTGCGTCGAGCACATCAGAACTGACGAAAGTCCAGACGCACAATGTAGGGGTTCCTTCATTTTGTTGTTGTTGTAGCGGCTTTAGCTTTCGGCGAATGGTGTTGGCAGAGTAAAGAAAAGACATCTTTTTGTATCTGCCATACACCGGGGTGATGGTCTCTAGCTATGTTTAATTGGCTCGTCCTGAACCGCAATCAACCATCGTGAGGACTTGTGCTTATTCTTTAAAAGCAGGGAGAACCCTTTGAAACTGCCAGCTAGCTAGGCTGGTTAGGGTTAGCTGTCCCCCCCCCTGTTTATAGTCCCACAGCCAGACGCTAGTCTACTCTCTGTTTAACGTCCGCCTTCTACGTAATCGAACTAGTTATCCTCGGTAAACGTCTGCACGTCTACTTAGATGTTTTAATATTATCTCTACATGGGTAAAACTGCCCGTCTAACAAACTACCATTAAACACTGTAGCATTTTTTCACAACCTATCTGCACCTCCTGCATGATGACACTGACGCTTGTCCAGGTGTGTTTACTGTGTGGAGGGAACAGACAATTGGTTACATTGGTTGGGACGTGGTCGTCCTTCTGGACAAGTCACGTTTAACCTCTCTCGTTATTTTCAGCGTGTGCGAAAACTCTCGCTGTCTGTGTTCTGATTGTAGACGAGTGGAGTCTTTCGAACTAACCACGAGGCTAACGTTCTGTGTTTTTTTTTTCTTTTAGCTTTGCTTTTCTCACCCCTCTATGGTTGGAGTGAGCTTTTACTTCCTTTGCGCTTAGTCTCACAAAAGAAAATGCTACTGATCAATGCATGATTGATACAATTTATGTGCTTATTGAACTCATCACGTGTTATTCAATTGAAAATATCAGCGATCTAGTAAGTAGGTAACTTATCAGGCAGGGTTCTCACGTACCGATTCTCATTGGAGAAAGAATGTTCATGTTTTCAAAAGTCGAACACCATTTTCTTCTTTTTCAGGGTGGAAATCTTAACCCGGAACCTTCTCCATTCACTACGGCTCAAAGCAAGCATGCCGGGAGGCGCGCGAACGTCAAGAGTTCGAAGTGACGTGACGCACAATCCATATTAACACGAAACTGAGTTTTTTGGTTTTTCGATCATCACGTGAATTGCAATCTTCTACACAATCTGTTCGAGGGATGAGAGAAATCCATAGTAAATACTGTCGACCTTGCTCTAATTGAAGACCTCCTGCTAGATCTCCTTGGTAAGTTTTCTAGAATTAAAGGTATGTAATTTAGGTAGGTACCTCTTGGATGGAAAAGGGACGCATTTTGCAGTCCATTCATGATTTTTCTTCAAAATTTCTACTCTATTATTTTGACTGAAAACGAACTAGTAGCGCGACTCCAGTGTGAGACTTCTGTTTTATTTTCTTAAGGTAAGTACCAATTTCTTAAGGTAAGTACCAATGCTATTGACCGAAAAGGTAGCTAGTTCTTGTCTGGATCACATTAACGTCAGACAAAACAGACGATTCAATTAGACAGCATCGGCCATCAGGTCATCACAGATTTAAATTTTCAATTCAAACTTGTCTGGAGGCAGACTCCATTGTGAGACTTCTGTTTTATTTTCATAAGGTAAGTACCAATATTGACCGGAAAGGTAATTAGTTCTTATTTGGATCACATTAACGTCAGACAAAACAAACGGTTCAATTAGACAGTATCGGCCATCAGGTCATCACAGATTTAAATTTTCAATTCAAACGTGCAGAATTGATTGGATTATCAGGCGGCACGGTTCCACTAAAAGTCGCACAACTTCTAATGTGTGAGAGGCCCAACACATATACGTCTACTGAGAAAAAGAGGATGAGCATAATTTGTTGAGGCGATTCCGTGCCACTAAAAGTCGCACAACTTCTAATGTGTGAGAGGCCCAACACATATACGTCTACTGAGAAAAAGAGGATGAGCATAATTTGTTGAGTTTCTTTTTCAGGGTGGAAATCTCAACCCGGAACCTTCTCCATTCACTACGGCTCAAAGCAAGCATGCCGGGAGGCGCGCGAACGTCAAGAGTTCGGAGTGAAGCGACGCACTGCCCGTATCGCCCATATTAACACGAAACTGTTTTTTTTTTTTTCACCACGTGAGTTGCAATCTTCTACTTAATCTGTTCGAGGGATAAGAGGAACCCATACTAAATACTGTCGACCTTGCTTTAATTTAAGACCTCCTGCTAGTCTCCTTGGTAAGTCTCCTAGAATTAAAGGCAATTTAGGTACCTCTTGGATGAAAAAGCAACATGTTGCAGTCCATTCAAGATTTTTTTCGAGATTTTTACTCCCTTATTTCGACTAAACTCGACCTGGAGGCAGACTCCATTGTGGGACTTCTGTTTTATTTTCATAAGGTAAGTACCAATATTGACCGGAAAGGTAATTAGTTCTTATTTGGGTCACATTAACGTCAGACAAAACAGACGATTCAATTAGACAGCATCGGCCATCAGGTCATCACAGATTTAAATTTTCAATTCAAACTTGCAGAATTGATTGGATTATCAGGCGGCACGGTTCTACTAAAAGTCGCACAACTTCTAATGTGTGAGAGGCCCAACACATGCACGTCTATTGAGAAAAGAGGATGAGCATAATTTGTTGAGTAGGTAATGGACATTATGAATCTCCATGTGACAATTTATTTGACCGCTATGTTGTGTACACATAATGGACAATTCAGACATCCTGTAGAATAGGACCGTCTATGTCAGTTATGGGTATTAATAGAAATCATTGTCAAAGGCATTACTGTGGACGTGACGACTTGAGATTGAAAGAGGGGAGTGGTGGGCCGGGATGGGAGGTATGTTGTTGTTGTTTTTCTCTCTCTCTCTCTCTTTTTGAAGAGGTTGGGGACAGAGGGAACTGTAACTGTTAAGGTCTATCTTCCCAAAATCGAAGAGGGAAGGAAGACATAATAGGAGAAAGCCAGTCGATCGAACATTATCTCATAAGGATAAAATCCGGCCCGGGCGGAAATCGAAACTGCGGCTTAGCGCTTACAAAGCAGATTTTTGAACTTGTAACATTTCATATACATAACATTAATAGTATATCACTGTCCTATAAGCTCAAGGCTTGTGTAGGACATTGATAGAAAAAATAGAATGATATTAGGTATTTAGCTAAGTTTGAAATTAATTACATAATATTTTATTATTAACGATATATATTTCCATATATAAAAACTCTGTAAATAGATCTTGCCAAAAGACCTATCATATCAAAACAAAATCAATGTCAGCTCTTTGCATTTTTTACAATTTGGCAATCCTTAGCCATCCCTTCACATCATCCAACCACACCCTCCTCGGTCTACCCCTTGGTCTTCTTCAAAATTACAAGGCCAGGATCGACCGCACTGGCACTATTTCCGAAATCTGCCCACAATGTCAAGCTCGTACACACGATGTACACCACCTTTTCGACTCTCCACGTGAGCCAACCGATCTTGACCCAACATCCCTCTGGACCAATCCTGTGGAACTTGCTATTTTCCTTGGTCTGAACATTTAGTAAAGCATGGAGTAGCCGCCAACGTTAGCAACAACAACAACAACAACAACAACAACAACAACAACAACAACAACAACAACAACAACAACAACAACAACAACAACAACAACAACAACAACAACACCTCGGTCTTCTACCGTCAACATTTCCTTCAATCATATTATCTTAATCTAGTTGGAGTTGTCCACTTGAACCTCGCATCATGGGTCCAGCAAATTTTAGTTTTCTCTCTCTTATGATGTTCAGCAATTCAGGTTTTTCTTTTTCCCATTCTTCTCAGAATCCCTTGTGACTTTCTCTATCCAGGACACTTTTGGGCTTTATTAGGGATGAAAAATTTAAATAAAATGATTAAGGAAAAAAGAGAGAAAAAAATAGAAAGTAAAAATGCATGCCATAAAATACTGAAATCCAAAAGAAATTGAATAACTAAAAATAATTTAAAAGGTCTCCCTTACCTTTCCTAAATCAGCCAAGCCGGTACACTATTATTTTCTACTGTTATCTAGGTGCTATCAGAACTTACTCACGAGACTCAGTGAGGAGCAATATTGGTTTGATTTAGGGCCTAGGGATGAGATGCTGCGATGTATCGAAGACCGATACACATCGAAATATTTTTTCCGATACATCGAAGTCATACATCGATATATTTTTACGGTGATTTTCGAATTTGAAGATGTTTATCATCAATTATCCGTAAATCCGTAAAGGCATTGCCTCTTCGTTGTAGAATATACTGTCCATTTTTTTCTGTCGCTCTCTTGAGTTGCTTGTGATTTTCAAAATCCATCAGGTCTAAATTTGTGAATATGTCTTCAAAGAATAATATGCGGGGACCTTCGTCTTCTTTCCTGAATTTTACCTTCTAGGATATTTGTTATGAACTTGTTGTGTTAGTAAGTATATGCAAGTAACCACACTTTTCGGGTCTTGGTCTTCGAGAGTTGGCGATTTCGATATATCGATACCTGAGAATTCGATACATCGATTAATCGAATACCTAGTTTGACTAGTACTATCTCTAGAAAAGAAGAAAGAACTGAATTATTTCAATGTCCTCTTTATTCTTTTCTAAGTGCTGACACTATTCTGGTAGGTGAAAGAAAATGAAACGCTTTGTAGACCTAATGCTCTCAGTGGTCCAAAGAGTTCGGTGAAATGTAAAACGACCTGAGATAGAATAGAATTTACCTTGTTTATCCTGCTGGCATAGGACTGAATTTCGGAGTGAGAAGTTCTTCGTGAATTAGGCCTGTCGCTTATTGGAAGTGTAGTCGCCTGACAAACCTATGAGACTATAGAGACTATCATTTTCATATAGCTTTGGACAGCCTGACAGCCCGTTCATTTTTCTCCACATTCTTTTTTTTGTGAGTCGTATACAAATGAATTAGCCTGTTCACACTGCCAACGACGGAAAAGTATGAAAATTGTAACCTAAGACGAATGAATATGTCTTCAAAGAATAATATGCGGGGGCCTTCGTCTTCTTTCCTGAATTTTACCTTCTAGGATATTATTTGTTATGAACTTGTTGTGTTAGTAGGTATATGCAGGTAACCACACTTTTCGGGTCTTGGTCTTCGAGAGTTGGCGATTTCGATAAATCGATGCCTGAAAATTCGATACATCGATTAATCGAATACCCAGTTTGACTAGTACTATCTCTAGAAAAGAAGAAAGAACTGAATTATTTCAATGTCCTCTTTATTCTTTTCTAAGTGCTGACACTATTCTGGTAGGTGAAAGAAAATGAAACGCTTTGTAGACCTAATGCTCTCAGTGGTCAAAAGAGTTCGGTGAAATGTAAAACGCCCTGATATAGTATAGAATTTACCTTGTTAATCCTGCTGGCATAGGACTGAATTTTGGAGTGAGAAGTTCTTCGTGAATTAGGCCCGTCGCTTATTGGAAGTGTAGTCGCCTGAAAAACCTATGAGACTATAGAGACTATCATTTTTCATAGGTTTGGACAGCCTGACAGCCCGTTCATTTTTCTCCACATTTTTTTTTTTTTTTTTTTTTTTTTTTTTTTTTTTACTGCCAACGACGGAAAAGTCTGAAAATTGTAACCTAAGACGAAGAAAAATTCGTTCAGTGTGAACGGGCCGTAAGTCTTTCATTTTAATGTAACAATTTTGTCCGAGTAGTATTAACTGTGTCGTTTTGGCAATCCAATCGGTGGGCAGTTCGTCAATAAATTTTATTGGTTGTTTCTCTCATGAAGAGACAATATCGTTTAGGAGTTTAGAAGTAGCAAAAGGTACAAGAAAGGAGAAAGAGGAGAGTCAATAACAAAACTTCTTTCTCTTCAGGAAGATGAGTTAGCAGTTATTGCTTATGCTTATCTCAATATAGCTCGTTTATGTAGTTCATCTACGGTGGTGGGAGGAAGGGGGGCCCATACAATAAGGAGTTAGCAATGTGCCAACCTGAGTCCTTGGTATCGGGAGGAGAAAAAAATCTATTGTGAACATCACACGACTTTCCTTATCCTATTTGACGGATTCCGAAATCCGAAGAAAAGCGGCCAAAATGCCGCCAGCCGTTGCACCGATCTGAACATCACACGACTTTCCTAATCCTATATGACGGATTCCGAAATCCGAAGAAAAGCGGCCAAAATGCCGCCAGCCGTTACACCGATCTTAACCGAAAATTCCGGGTTGCTTCCTTTTACTTAATATTTGTGGACTACGTACTGAATTTCAAGTCTCTAAATAAAGTTAATAAAGCACTAAACACTGGAAGTATACATTACCTGAGAAGAAAGAGGAAGTGTAAACCGGAATCGGTTCCGTTTTGGAATCTGAATTTTGAACTTCAACACATTGGCTGCCAAAGCATACCTATTCTATGGTGTTTACCCATGGGCTCCCATGTATTTCACTTAGAAGTCCCTCTTTCGGGTAACCATTTGTTGGCAGCCAAAGCATACCTATTCTATGGTGTTTACCCATGGGTTACCATGTATTTCACTTAGAAGTCCCTCTTTCCGGTAACCATTTTAAAATACAGAAGCGTCCCAAAACCGTCAATGCGCTATTACACTCGAAGAGGAAAAATTCCAACCTTATAATCTCTGTCAGCTCGGTAAAACTCTGTAAATATAAATAAAAAGAAGCACCAGACAAATAAATATGTAAATGATTTATTTACTTTTTTATGTTATTTAAATTTCAATAAATAATAACAATAATAAAGATTAGGTAATCAACCATCGTGAGGACTTGTGCTTATTCTTTAAAAGCAGGGAGAACCCTTTGAAACTGCCAGCTAGCTAGGCTGGTTGTACCTAATTAACTAATAGTACGTTAAAAGAAAACATCTTTTAGAATTTAAGCCCCTTGGAAGGTACCTACTAAAAGATCTTCTTCCCCCAGAAGAACGATAAAGTAATCGCCAGGCGGGATTGATCTCCACCTACTTCTCTGTGTTTCTGAACCAACCCAAAATCCAAGCAAGAGTGGAATACAGGCGGGATTGATCTCCACCTACTTCTCTGTGTTTCTGAACCAACCCAAAATCCAAGCAAGAGTGGAATACTTTCAAAAGTCGAACACCATTTTCTTCTTTTTCAGGGTGGAAATCTTAACCCGGAACCTCCATTCACTACGGCTCAAAGCAAGCATGCCGGGAGGCGCGCGAACGTCAAGAGTTCGGAGTGAAGCGACGCACTGCCCGTATCGCCCACAAATGTTGACAAATTTAAACAGGGTGCCAGAAGTATTCAAAGTTTAGTGTAAAACACGAGAAATGGCAGAAACTGAACTTGGACTTTGTGAGTTCTAGACAAGGTGAAGACCATTACAGAAGGGATATTCAAGTCCACAACTAATAGTACGTTAAAAGAAAACATCTTTTAGAATTTAAGCCTCTTGGAAGGTACCTACTAAAAGATCTTCTTCCCCCAGAAAAACGATAAAGTAATCGCTAGGCGGGATTGATCATCTCCACCTACTTCTCTGTGTTTCTGAACCAACCCAAAATCCAAGCAAGAGTGGAATAAACGAAACCAGAAACCACACAAATGTTAACAAATTTAAACAGGGTGCCAGAAGTATTCAAAGTTTAGTATAAAACACGAGAAATGGCAGAAACTGAACTTGGACTTTGTGAGTTCTAGACAAGGTGAAGACCATTACAGAAGGGATATTCAAGTCCAAAGAGGAAACGATAACACCAACCAAACATTCGCACTGATTCAGTGAAAATATAAACTGAATTCAAGATTCATGTGGTTTTTTTGGTTTTTCTTTGACGTGAGTTGCAATCTTCTACTTAATCTGTTCGAGGGATAAGAGGAACCCATACTAAATACTGTCGACCTTACTTTAATTTAAGACCTCCTGCTAGTCTCCTTGGTAAGTCTCCTAGAATTAAAGGCAATTTAGGTACCTCTTGGATGAAAAAGCAACATCTATAATAATAAAATTATGATTTCATATTATGTATGATTCCTATTAAGTTGTAATAGCCAATTTTGACATTAATAGTTCAATGGAATGACTTACAGTTGAAAATAAGAAAACTGACTACCTATAAGAACTATTGGACATTTATAATAATAAAATTATGATTTCATATTATGTATGATTCCTATGAAGTTCCAATAGCCAATTTTGACATTAATAGTTCAATGGAATGACTTACAGTTGAAAATAAGAAAACTGACTACCTATAAGAACTATTGGACATAAAAACACATCAGAATTCTTCTACAGAAGATAAGTAAGAAAAGAGAAAGACAGCTTTCTAAGTACCTGTATAAAATTTAAACCTACCTACCTAAAAACATATTTCGAAAATAAAATACAAGTTAATTCTTTGGTTTGATTTTATTTGTATAACCGTGAAGCGTCATTGTCATGAGGTCTTAAATTGTTGATCTATGATTTTGTGCGTTGCCATGGTGATTTGACCATTGCTCTCGACGGAAATCAGAACCTCCTACCAATGACCAAGCGTGAGGTTTACACCTCACCAATCTGATCCACATCAGTTTTCTTGAACATGAAGAGTGTCAGGAATAAATAGTCATTAGGATGACCTGTAAAGAAAACAGAAAAATGAAAATATGGGTTATCAATTGATCATCCATCTATTTGCCTAGAAATACAAACTCCGATATTAAAAGCTGGGCTGTTCGTGCCAATTAGCTTTAATTGCCCTTACCCTTCTCAGTCTTGTGTGATTTCTAGTACATCTACATTCTACATACAATATTATCTTTGTATGAAAGAAAATTATCCAATGTACATTGTACATTATGTACATAGGTAAACTCGTAAGTAGGTACTCGTTCAATGTCGTATATGTTTTAATCATAGTGAAAACTAACCTCTTCTAACGTCAAGGGTGGATTTCCTTTGAGCTTTGTGTCCAAACTGTGAAACCTCTCTGCGAAAGAAAAGAAAATCATAAAAATCAGTTTTTTAGTTTATGAATTTTCATTTTTAATTTTTTGCAGGATTCCTTAATCATATTTTGATCCGATCCATTTGAGATATATGCCAGCAGAAATGGTCGACGCAAAGACAGGTGAGCTTGTTCCGTCCAAACACCTTAAACTTTGACGTGGATACCCTATCAACTTCCACATATTCAGTCCTTAGCAACAGCAATACCCTGACCTGGATGGAAATTTGCTAACAACAGGAAATAGAGGATTTTCTTTGTGTGTTTCCTATCCCTAATGACATGTTGTGGCGTACACAATGACTCAAATTGGTGTGAATTTTAGGCATTTGCCTCTCTCTTCTTTTTTTAAGAGGTTTGATAGAGAGAAACCTAATACTAAGGTCTTATCGTCCCGAAATCGAAGAGAGAAGAAGGATAGAAAGCCAGCCGTTCCGAGAACGAACATTATCCGGTTTTGTGTGTTTCTTATGCCTAATGACATGTTGTGGCGTACACAAGGACTCAAATTGGTGTGAATTTTAGGCATTTGCCTCTCTCTTCAGAAGAGACAAATAAAAGTACTTGTACTTGTAGTCAGTACAAGTACTAGTAATTGTACTTGTACTTGCGATACCAAGTACAATTAAAGTACTTGTAGGACAGTTCTAAAAGTTTCACCATTCGATTCGGCGTGAAAAATCCCATGGGATCAACTATTCACATGCTTACTTGTTAATCAACGAGCTATTTTTTGACGAGTGCGCACCCAAAGGTCATCGGACTTCCCAGTTGAAGTGGACTGTAAACTCGTAAGTAGGTACTCGTACAATGTCGTACATGTTTTAATCATAGTGAAAACTAACCTCTTCTAATGTCAAGGGTGGATTTCCTTTGAGCTTTGTGTCCAAACTGTGAAACCTCTCTGCGAAAGAAGAGAAAATCATAAAAATCAGTTTTTTAGTTTATGAATTTTCATTTTTAATTTTTTGCAGGATTCCTTAATCATATTTTGATCCGATCCATTTGAGATATATGCCAGCAGAAATGTTTCTATGGTCGACGCAAAGACAGGTGAGCTTGTTCCGTCCAAACACCTTAAACTTTGACGTGGATACCCTATTAACTTCCACATATTCAGTCCTTAGCAACAGCAATACCCTGACCTGGATGGAAATTTGCTAACAAAAGGAAATAGAGGATTTTCCTTGTGTGTTTCCTATCCCTAATGACATGTTGTGGCGTACACAAGGACTCAAATTGGTGTGAATTTTAGGCATTTGCCTCTCTCTTCAGAAGAGACAAATAAAAGTACTTGTACTTGTAGTCAGTACAAGTACTAGTAATTGTACTTGTACTTGCGATACCAAGTACAATTAAAGTACTTGTACTTTGTACTTTGTACTTGCAAGTACAATTTTTCCAACTCTGTCTCTTCTTCTTTTTTTAAGAGGTTTGATAGAGGAAAACCTAATACTAAGGTCTTATCGTCCCGAAATCGAAGAGAGAAGAAGGATAGAAAGCCAGCCGTTCCGAGAACGAACATTATCCGGTCAGTATAAAATCTTTCTTCTTTACAAAGTTGGACGTACCGTGTGCCAGATGCTTGTGTGTTTCCTATCCCTAATGACATGTTGTGGCGTACACAAGGACTCAAATTGGTGTGAATTTTAGGCATTTGCCTCTCTCTTCTTCTTTTTTTAAGAGGTTTGATAGAGGGAAACCTAATACTAAGGTCTTATCGTCCCGAAATCGAAGAGAGAACAAGGACAGAAAGCCAGCCGTTCCGAGAACGAACATTATCCGGTCAGTATAAAATCTTTCTTCTTTACAAAGTTGGACGTACCGTGTGCCAGATGTAGCCTCACCATGGCCATGATGAAGTTCTCCCAGGTGAGGACCTTGTTTTTGGTGAACCTCAGCACTAGACACTCCAGCACCTTGTTGCTCACCGTACTTCCTGCTTCCCACAGCAGAGGTCGTAAACTATAGCTGGATAATCGGCTCCGGGCCCCTTTCTCGAACTTTTGAAACGCAATCTGAAACCGGAATAAAGATTCAAGATCAGCTAAATGTAGAAAAGAACATCGGATTCAGAGCAATTTTCGTTTTTGATGCTGTGGTTTACCAGCTCGGGATTGAGATGAAACGAGGATTTCCCTATGCTTAAAACTCAATTCTGAGAATCCACAGTGGTGAAACCCGGCCTGAGTTTAGTTGTGACATGAGAAGGTAGAAAGCCAGCAAAATTCCACTGCGAACACCAACTATGCGCAACCTCGCGTTGCATAAATCCAGTGATTCATTGGGATTTGGGAACCGGTACATTGAACGTGCTATCGCCGCGCAGCGCGCAGGCTAATCTTTTACTTTTAAACAACGAAGCATATCTGTATAAGATAAAATCGTCCCGGGCGGGAGTCGAACCCGTGACTTAGCGCTTACAAGACGCTCTACCCTTCAAACTAACTAGGCTGGCAATATTACTCGACTATTCGTTTTTCAAGGAACACGTACCCTCCAGAACTGCAACATGTGCATCAGCAGAGGTATGTCCAGAAGATTCAGTCTTCCGCTAATGTTCGTGTCGCGAAGCATGATCAGACTCTTGCACATGTCCAGGCTTGGCTTTTCCAGAAGATATGCTGAAAAGTTTAAGAAAAACTCACTCCAAGGTCCGGTCCATTCGCCCCGAGCCCATGGGTTTCTCAGTCTTACAAGAGGCGTTTCCCCGAGCGGGCCTCGAACCCGGGCCAATCCAGTGACACTGTAGGCGTGCTGAGTGATCAGACCGTTCCTGAGCCGCAGCTGACGTTTCTGTTCCTTTTCCTGAAAGAAAAAGTGATAGTCAGTCAGTTTATTCGAGCACCCAATGTTTAGCTACAATACTGCTTCCACACTTGTCGTTATCCGCATTCAGCCAGTCAAAAGATCACTTGCATCGATCGACCCCCACATGGAGTCAAACCCGAGTTTCCCAAATACATGGCAAGTGCAGTGACCACTCTAGCTCATTTTCCCAACGAGGGCCCCCCAACAGCCAGTGCAGGAATCATCGACTCCGCGAGGAATCGAACCCAAGTCTCCCAAATAAAAGTTGCCTTTGGATCATAATTCGCTTAAATTTTTCCATCAATAACCTTCAACCTGTATTCTTACGTGTTACCATTTCCCCGTTGTGCATACTTGAGACTTGGGATATATTCGCTTAAATTTTTCTATCAATAACCTTCAACCTGTATTCTTACGTGTTACCATTTCCCCGTTGTGCAAACTTGAGACTTGGGATACCCGTACTATGTATGGGATTAGGATACCGGTATTCAAATGACGTAACAGTGACTTACTAATTTGATGCTAGATATCAATAGACTAGATCGTGGCACCGCACTGTTGAGTACTTGGAACGTCAGATATCGATCCTGATTGGTGAGGGCAAAACTTTGCACAATTCCTCCTGTCAAGTCTTGTAGAGCTCTGGTTGTAGAGCCACCGTGTGTGAGGTTTTCATAACACCCGTAGAATCTGAAACAAATAGAATAAAAATATACTTGTATTTATCAGTACTTATTGCAATGAAACAAATATAGCGAGGTGGTCGTATGAACAGGGCTAGACTAGGCTACTCTAGGCTTGAAAAATACCAGTGTTCTGGCTCAAGCCCAGGCTTGCGTATGTTACCACTTCAATGCCAAACTTCTATCTCATTGCACTGCATAGTGCATACTCACTTGGCATAAGCTTTCTCCAGTAGAGCTGCCCAGAATTCAGTCGGATTGGTTGAAAGTAGTTATTGCAATGAAACAAATATAGCGAGGAGGTCGTATGAACAGGGCTAGACTAGGCTACGCTAGGCTTGAAAAATACCAGTGTTCTGGCTCAAGCCCAGGCTTGCGTACGTTACCACTTCAATGCCAAACTTCATAAGAAAACACTGTTCACAACCACATGTGAATCTGTTTTATTTTACGGTTTCTTTTAGGATGTAAAGGTGCGTGTACACTTGTACAGTCGACCAAAGTCGATCGACATCGATTGGAACCCATATAAAGTAGATCAGGAAATATTTTGTAGGAATGGAAAATAGTTCATAGTGTGGACATGTTTCTCTTTCTAACTGTCTTTCCCTCTCATCCTTTCAATTTCTTTCTCTTTCTATTCCTCCCTCTCCCTCCCTCATCTCTCTCTTTCTTTCCCTTCCTTCCTCTCCATCAGCCTCCTCCTTCTCTCCCCTTTCTATCTCACTGCACTGCATAGTGCATACTCACTTGGCATAAGCTTTCTCCAGTAGAGCTGCCCAGAATTCAGTCGGATTGGTTGAATGGAGATACACCAATCGTCCTTGGAATGTAGGCAGTCGATCGTCCACTAGAATCTCCTTCCACTCTCCGAAATGCCAAAATCTGAACCTGAAACGATAACGGAGTGTTAATGATACGGACATGATGATATTCGTAGTAATTCACACTATTCACAAGCATCCGAAGTTTTAGCATACATATAAATTAATAAAGTTGTGATAACGAAAATTTATATCCAATAAAAATATGGTCTAAATTTTCTACAACAAACTGTTCCCTGATTAAATTTGCATGGACAGCGTTCCCCTTGGTTTTCTATATTCCTATAGCTACAAGTATACGTCATATGGCCATTATGCTGTGGACTATGGGCAACTAGTACAAGTCATACACATGACCCTTTCAAAGTTACACCAAGAATGATACGGACATGATGATATTCGTAGTAATTCACACTATCCACAAGCATCCGAAGTTTTAGCATATAAATTAATAAAGTTGTGATAACGAAAATTTATATCCAACAAAAATATGGTCTAAATTTTCTACAACAAACTGTTCCCTGATTGAATTTGCATGGACAGCGTTCCCCTTGGTTTTCTATATTCCTATACCTACAAGTATACGTCATATGGCCATTATGCTGATATGCTGTGGACTATGGGCAACTAGTACAAGTCATACACATGACCCTTTCAAAGTTACACCAATCCAACATTATTAATCACACCAGTTCAATCCATTGTATGCCTGAAAACCAGACCGTTCTCTATCGTTCACGAAATAATCCTTAATCCCATCGAACTTTTTGACTTTAAGAATTTTGTTGGTTTAAATATGTTGAGGATAACAATCAAAGCAGTATTCAGCAATGATCACTAAAATATAATCCTCTGGATCAACACATTTCAGTCACGAATTCACGATACAAAATCAAGTTTCAGGTTTTATTAGAGATACCTAGATAAATGTTTCTCTAAAAATAAAGAGAATCGATTTAGATAGATATTATTATTATTATTTTTATTTTTTTTTTTATTTTTTTTTTACATAGTAAAGTCATTCTGTTTGTGGACTTGAGTTGTTTATTACTTTTGAAATATGAACAATGTTATTGAAAAGTTACTATAATAATTATTATCTATCTCTTGTTTTTGCATGTCAAGTTGGTGGCCATATACTCCTTGGAGCTATTGCTTCAGAAAAAGGTTAATACCTACTCGGATTTGTTTGAAATGTTATTTGAAATCCGTGAGAATATTTTTCCATTAAAATAAAATTTGTAGATATTAATGACGGAAAAATAATTAAAATGTGTTGAATGCAGAATTCCAACAATTCGAGATTGTAATTATTTTGCTAGTTTTGTTTTTAACTCTTAACTTTCTGGGTAACCTACCCACGCATCTAAATTTTTACATAAATCTAAAAATAATTAAAATGTGTTGAATGCAGAATTCCAACACTTCGAGATTGTAATTATTTTGCTAGTTTTGTTTTTAACTCTTAACTTTCTGGGTAACCTACCCACGCATCTAAATTTTTACATAAATCTTGTCAAAATTTATATTGCCATTTTGAACTTCTTTAAAAGATCACGTTTCATACTTTGAACGCTATGATTTTGGCTTCAACGGAGCAGCTAATACCGAAATAAAATCAAGTTAGGTATTTGAAAGTACCATAATTTCCAGTAAAGTTCTAATGGATTTCATCTACCTCAATAAGTATACCTATGTGCCTAATTCAGATACAAAATTGGCACAGTGGTTCCGAATTTCTGATGGTCGCATTTCTCCTAAACTTTCATTCCTTTCAAATATCCAAATGTTTTCTGAGCTTCTGAAAAAATGTTTCTCACATGAGAAAGAACGGTCTTGTCGTCTTTGATTAATTTCATCTCAGATTCTTGTGGTCCAGGTACAAATTTGGTACAGTGGTTCCGAATTTCTGATGGTCGCATTTCTCCTAAACTTTCATTCCTTTCAAATATCCAGATGTTTTCTGAGCTTCTGAAAAAATGTTAATCACATGAGAAAGAACGGTCTTGTCGTCTTTGATTAATTTCATCTCAGATTCTTGTGGCAATAAATATCTGTGTGAGACAAATTAAGGCATTAAATAGTCTATGGAGCCGGTGTAAGTTACATTCGTGTAGATATCATAGTAACGTGTACATAACATGTATTTTGTATGCTTTAGTTACACCCAGATACAAATTTGGTACAGTGGTTCCGAATTTCTGACGGTCGCATTTCTCCTAAACTTTCATTCCTTTCAAATGTCCAGATGTTTTCTGAGCTTCTGAAAAAATGTTTCTCACATGAGAAAGAACGGTCTTGTCGTCTTTGATTAATTTCATCTCAGATTCTTGTGGCAATAAATATCTGTGTGAGACAAATTAAGGCATTCATGAAAGTTCGTAAAGATGTCAGAAGGAAAAGTAAAATAGTCTATGGAGCCGGTGTAAGTTACATTCGTGTAGATATCATAGTAACGTGTACATAACATGTATTTTGTATGCTTTAGTTACAGGAGTCAAACCCGAGTCTCCCAAATAAATGGCAAGTGCAGTGACCACTCTAGTCCAGGAATCATCGACTCCGCGAGGAATCGAACCCAAGTCTCCCAAATAAAAGTTGCTTTTGGATCATTATTCGCTTAAATTTTTCCATCAATAACCTTCAACCTGTATTCTTACGTGTTACCATTTCCCCGTTGTGCATACTTGAGACTTGGGATACCCGTACTATGTATGGGCTTAGGATACCGGTATTCAAGTGACGTAACAGTGACTTACTAATTTGATGCTAGATATCAATAGACTAGATCGTGGCACCGCACTGTTGAGTACTTGGAACGTCAGATATCGATCCTGATTGGTGAGGGCAAAACTTTGCACAATTCCTCCTGTCAAGTCTTGTAGAGCTCTGGTTGTAGAGCCACCGTGTGTGAGGTTTTCATAACACCCGTAGAATCTGAAACAAATAGAATAGAATAAAATTCTTTCTTCCAAAGACGACATTACACTCGCCATGGTCTTCATTTAAATAATTCAGGAAAGAGGATGCTGAGTGTCAAAATTAAGGACTTCATGTTGTCACACCTTGATTCTACTACCCCTGTTCCGTCTCAAACTTTGCCAGACATGATGGTCTCAACTGTCACTGTCTCCCATCCTGAACAAGACATTATGGCTATCTCCTGCCCTCTCTCTGCATCACTTGATTCGACCTTTGGTGAAGTTCGTCCTGCATATTTGCCCCATGCAACAAATCAGCCTGAAACCCAGTTTTTTCCTGTATAACCCATTGGATCAATACTACAACGAACGGAGTGAGAAGTTCTTCGTGAATTAGGCCCGTCGCTTATTGGAAGTGTAGTCGCCTGACAAACCTATGAGACTATAGAGTATAGAGACTATCATTTTTCATAGGTTTGGACAGCCTGACAGCCCGTTAATTTTTCTCCACATTCTTTTTTTTTGTGAGTCGTATACAAATGAATTAGCCTGTTCACACTGCCAACGACGGAAAAGTCTGAAAATTGTAACCTAAGACGAAGAAAAATTCGTTCAGTGTGAACGGGCGGTAAGTCTTTATTTTAATGTAACAATTTTGTCTGAGTAGTATAACTGTG
The DNA here is from genome assembly GCF_000475195.1 of Diaphorina citri. Taxonomy (NCBI): domain Eukaryota; kingdom Metazoa; phylum Arthropoda; class Insecta; order Hemiptera; family Psyllidae; genus Diaphorina; species Diaphorina citri. Next base: position 620,803 of record NW_007377510.1, read on the forward strand.
TCGTTTTTGCAACCCAATCGGTGGGCAGTTCGTCAATAAATTTTATTGGTTGTTTCTCTCATGACGAGACAATATCGTTTAGGAGTAGCAAAAGGTACATGAAAGGAGAAAGAGGAGAGTCAATAACAAAACTTCTTTCTCTTCAGGAAGATGAGTTAGCAGTTATTGCTTATGCTTATCCCAATACGAGACTAGCTCGTTCAATATGTAGTTCATCTACGGTGGTGGGAGGAAGGGGGGGCCCATACAATAAGGAGTTAGCAATGTGCCAACCTGAGTCCTTGGTATCGGGAGGAGAAAAAAAATCTATTGTGACACGACTAATAAAAACATCACACGACTTTCCTTATCCTATTTGACGGATTCCGAAATCCGAAGAAAAGCGGCCAAAATGCCGCCAGCCGTTGCACCGATCTTAACCGAAAATTCCGGGTTGCTTCCTTTTACTTAATATTTGTGGACTACGTACTGAATTTCAAGTCTCTAAATAAAGTTAACAAAGCACTAAACACTAACTTGAAGTATACATTGCCTGAGAAGAAAGAGGAGGTGTGAACCGGAATCGGTTCCGTTTTGGAATCTGAATTTTGAACTTCAACACGTTGGCTGCCAAAGCATACCTATTCTATGGTGTTTACCCATGGGCTCCCATGTATTTCACTTAGAAGTCCCTCTTTCGGGTAACCATTTTAAAATACAGAAGCGTCCCAAAACCGTCAATGCGCTATTACACTCGAAGAGGAAAAATTCCAACCTTATGATCTCTGTCAACTCTGTAAATATAAATAAAAAGAAACACCAGACAAATAAATATGTAAATGATTTATTTACTTTTTTATGTTATTTAAATTTCAATAAATAATAACAATAATAAACATTAGGTAATTTTCCTCATTTCAACATTTTTTACCAATAATTTTTTTAGTGATTGTTTTGCCGTTATCAATTAAACTAATCTCATTATACGAGCCCACAGAGTGGGTCACCCACTTTGGCAGCTCAGTGGTGGGTGTTCCTTTATGTTTCAGATCACCTTATGTTTCAGATTTTGCTCGAAACTATTTCATCATCTGGAAGTTTTCAAACCCCTAATCCTTCCAACACCGTAAGATAGGTGCCATGCCTATCTCACAGACACGGAAAGCAGAGCATCTGGAAGTTTGTTTACCTACGAAATTCGGGCCGCCTCCAGCATTGTAACCGGTCCTCCATCTTCTGCGAGCCAGGACAGCTCTCCAAGGTTGTTTTGATTGTAACGCAGGCTCCGCCATCCAGTCATCTGGACCTACATGGACCAGGTCCAAATGAGTGAAGTGCTTGGCAAAGTCTTCAAAGGACATCCTGTGGAGAGGTTGAGAATGAGATTAAAATCGAGAATGTTGATTCAAAATTTGCCATGTTGGACTTACCGACCTGTGTCGTACATCCCGAGCCCATGCATCAGGTTAACACAGAGCATATGAAACGCCGTTTCACTGGTGTGTATCGCATTCCAAGTATACTGAACAAAATTACCTACAATATTACGGGAAAGCTTTGAACTACATCTTTCTGACTGCCCATGACGTGATGGTAGTGTGTTTCTACGTTTACTGCTGACTTTTGCGGTCAGTCGTACTCGTACAGCAACTTAAAACGCCGTTTCACTGGTGTGTATCCCATTCCAAGTATACTGAACAAAATTACCTACAATATTACGGGAAAGCTTTGAACTGCATCTTTCTGACTGCCCATGACGTGATGGTAGTGTGTTTCTACGTTTACTGCTGACTTTTGCGGTCAGTCGTACTCGTACAGCAACTTCAAACTCACCAGAACTCTCCATCATTGCTGACCCGAATGCTGAGCAGTTCTTTGTCTCTCTCCGATAGCCCATCCCACTCCCAGCTTCTTTCACTCCAAGGTCCGGTCCATTCGCCCCTAGCCCATGGGTTTCTCAGTCTTACAAGAGGCGTTTCCCCGAGCGGGCCTCGAACCCGGGCCAATCCAGTGACACTGTAGGCGTGCTGATTAAGAAAAAGTCACATGTAATTAATTCTTACTTATAATGTTGGTTGTGTTTTATTGGTACCTAATGAATAAGCTATTGCGCCGCAAGCGAATTTTTGCTAAATAATAAACCAAAGAACCTTATGGATTCTCATTGCCAATTCATTAAAGAATTTTGATATTTGTATTTGCTGAGTGTACATATTGTATGATACACAAAATGTCTCGTAAGAAGCTCTTACCTTTCCAATGACTCCTTAATATTTTTTGGAATTGACTAACGTCCACTTCCAGAGGATATTTGACTAACAATTTGGCTACCAGGGATTTACCATCAGGCTGAAATCATACAAGTATAAGAACAGTAAGAACATTATTTTTAATACCTTCTAATTTTTCTGCAGATTAGTTGATGAAAAATTCCTTAATTAAAAAGAAGTGATGTTTAATTAGAACTTGAAAACTTACCAAAACTACTGTATTTTCTAAAAACTCCGTTGAAATATTTCTAAACACCCAAGAAAAAGTCACATGTAATTAATTCTTACTTATAATGTTGGTTGTGTTTTATTGCTACCTAATGAAGAAGCTATTGCGCCGCAAGCGAATTTTTGCTAAATAATAAACCAAAGAACCTTATGGATTCTCATTGCCAATTCATTAAAGAATTTTGATATTTGTATTTGCTGAGTGTACATATTGTATGATACACAAAATGTCTCGTAAGAAGCTCTTACCTTTCCAATGACTCCTCAATATTTTTTGGAATTGACTAACGTCCACTTCTAGAGGATATTTGACTAACAATTTGGCTACCAGGGATTTACCATCAGGCTGAAATCATACAAGTATAAAAACAGTAAGAACATTATTTTTAATACCTTCTAATTTTTCTGCAGATTAGTTGATGAAAAATTCCTTATTTAAAAAGAAGTGATGTTTAATTAGAACTTGAAAACTTACCAAAACTACTGTATTTTCTAAAAACTCCGTTGAAATATTTCTAAACACTTTTGGAGCTTTTACCTTTCCAATGACTCCTCAATATTTTTTGGAATTGACTAACGTCCACTTCTAGAGGATATTTGACTAACAATTTGGCTACCAGGGATTTACCATCAGGCTGAAATCATACAAGTATAAGAACAGTAAGAACATTATTTTTAATACCTTCTAATTTTTATTTTTCTGCAGATTAGTTGATGAAAAATTCCTTAATTAAAAGGAAGTAATGTTTAATTAGAACTTGAAAACTTACCAAAACTACTGTATTTTCTAAAAACTCCGTTGAAATATTTCTAAACACCATGTTGTCTTCATTTACTTCCCTGAAAACAAGAAACAATAAAGCTCCGTCAAAAATTGTCTCTAATCGATCTCACTTTGGACGATCTGCTAATTCTGTCTCGATGTCAGTGGGTTAATCCACGTGACAGGAATAGGGACTCAATCACAGCCATTTTTAACGAAAGACGTTATCATAGTGAATTATTAGGCTTATTTGGTCAAATTTTTAGACTTAACAAGTGAAATTTGCGCAACTATCCTTTTTTAACGAAAGACGTTATCATAGTGAATTATTAGGCTTATTTGGTCAAATTTTTAGACTTAACAAGTGAAATTTGCGCAACTATCCATTTATAAGCTTAAACTATAAGTCTTGTTATCATGTGTATAATCTGTTATTGTTAAGATTTGTAAACTGTGAATTTGTTTAAAATTGCAAATAAATAAATAAATAAAAAAAAAATAACTAAAGACGTTATCATAGTGAATTATTAGGCTTATTTGGTCAAATTTTTAGACTTAACAAGTGAAATTTGCGCAAATATCCCTTACTACGTAACGATCTGTCGAAAGACCAGAGTGGGAGATATGGCGTAGTTCGTGCATCTATCCCTTACTACGTAACGATCTGTCGAAAAACCAGAGTGGGAGATATGGCGTAGTTCGTGCATGAACGGCTTAAAGAGTCACGATTACTCACCAAATATTGCTCTGTTCGTCGGTGAATATTCGGAGCAGGAATTTCCCATCACAGTCAGGTACGTTTGTCTGAGGAACTACGATGAAGTCTCCTGGAGAAAAAAATAACTAAAGACGTTATCATAGTGAATTATTAGGCTTATTTGGTCAAATTCTTAGTCTTAACAAGTGAAATTTGCGCAAATATCCCTTACTACGTAACGATCTGTCGAAAGACCAGAGTGGGAGATATGGCGTAGTTCGTGCATGAACGGCTTGAAGAGTCACGATTACTCACCAAATATTACTCTGTTCGTCGGTGAATATTCGGAGCAGGAATTTCCCATCACAGTCAGGTACGTTTGTCTGAGGAACTACGATGAAGTCTCCTGGAGGCAGTGTGAAGAACGTGACCACTTCTCGAGCTACAGAATGGTTCGTCACATCCAAGGGTTTCTGAAAGAACAAAATGAAAGTTATCGTTCTGCTTTTGTCAAAAATCACGAGACTTTTTAGCCTTATCTGAGAGCAGAGATACAATAAATATAACGTACCTATATTCGATATTAAGCTGATAAGAACAGATATTACGCTTTCGATCTTGGTTCAAAGGTCTGGAAGCGAGTTTGAGCAAAAAGGCACTAGCGAAGTGTATTGTTTGGTAACATCAAATTGCAAGAAATCACTGCCTCAAATCCCAACTTTCAAGACCTGGTACCTATATTCGATATTAAGCTGATAAGAACACATATTACGCTTTCGATCTTGGTTCAAAGGTCTGGAAGCGACTTTGAGCAAAAAGGCACTAGCGAAGTGTATTGTTTGGTAACATCAAATTGCAAGAAATCACTGCCTCAAATCCCAACTTTCAAGACCTTTCTCGAGTTCGAGCTCAATGAATGATTGACCTTGATATCATGATATCTTCTAAACTTCAGCCTTCAGCTCAATAAGGTAATTGCATTCCGTGTACAAGCCTTTCTCATGATGGTGGAAGGATTGGACCCTTAAAACCCCCTCGACCACTTGGTAAACCCTAGCCTAACTCAGACAAAGGCCGCGGTAGCGTTTCCCGCGGCTGTTCTACTACCTAACCTCTTTTGGGCTTTCAACATAGCAACGAGTGTCCATTTAAAACCCCCTCGACAATATTGGGCCTTTAAAACCCCCTCGACCACTTGGTAAACCCTAGCCTTAACTCAGACAAAGGCCGCGGTAGCGTTTCCCGCGGCTGTTCTACTACCTAACCTCTTTTGGGCTTTCAACATAGCAACGAGTGTCCATTAAACCCTAGGCTTAACTCAGACAAAAGCCGCGGTAGCGTTTCCCGCGGCTGTTCTACTACCTAACCTCTTTTGGGCTTTCAACATAGCAACGAGTGTCCACGATAAAGTAAGTCTAATAATGTAACGACCGTTGCAATGAACTCTCAATAATATGTCAGACAAAGGCGCAAAGCCCAAATTTCATACCGTGTGTGCAACAAACTGCGGGGTCAACCTCGTCATGGACGAAGATATTTCATACACGGCAAACCCGATAGCATACAGGGTCCTCTTCTGTTTCTCGTCGACTTGAGTTTCGTAATACTGGGTGACGGACACCACCACATGGCACTTGTTATTCGAAGACCGAGGGATTTGAATGTGAAACTGAGGATTCACCGAAGTCGTCTCTGTGAAATTAAGAAGGCGTTCAAACGTTACAAAAGAATCATGGAAGTTCCATCAATAACTCATTTTAAATTAAAGTTTTCCTCATTTCAACATTTTTTACCAATAATTTTTTTAAAGTGATTGTTTTGCCGTTATAAATTAAACTAATCTCATTATATGAGCCCACAGAGTGGGTCACCCACTTTGGCAGCTCAGTGGTGTTCCTTTATGTTTCAGATTTTGCTCGAAACTATTTTATCATCTGGAAGTTTTCAAACCCCTAATCCTTCCAACACCGTAAGATAGGTGCCATGCCTATCTCACAGACACGGAAAGCAGAGCATCTGGAAGTTTGTTTACCTACGAAATTCGGGCCGCCTCCAGCATTGTAACCGGTCCTCCATCTTCTGCGAGCCAGGACAGCTCTCCAAGGTTGTTTTGATTGTAACGCAGGCTCCGCCATCCAGTCATCTGGACCTACATGGACCAGGTCCAAATGAGTGAAGTGCTTGGCAAAGTCTTCAAAGGACATCCTGTGGAGAGGTTGAGAATGAGATTAAAATCGAGAATGTTGATTCAAAATTTGCCATGTTGGACTTACCGACCTGTGTCGTACATCCCGAGCCCATGCATCAGGTTAACACAGAGCATATGAAACGCCGTTTCACTGGTGTGTATCGCATTCCAAGTATACTGAACAAAATTACCTACAATATTACGGGAAAGCTTTGAACTACATCTTTCTGACTGCCCATGACGTGATGGTAGTGTGTTTCTACGTTTACTGCTGACTTTTGCGGTCAGTCGTACTCGTACAGCAACTTCAAACTCACCAGAACTCTCCATCATTGCTGACCCGAATGCTGAGCAGTTCTTTGTCTCTCTCCGATAGCCCATCCCACTCCCAGCTTCTCTCACTCCAAGGTCCGGTCCATTCGCCCCGAGCCCATGGGTTTCTCAGTCTTACAAGAGGCGTTTCCCCGAGCGGGCCTCGAACCCGGGCCAATCCAGTGACACTGTAGGCGTGCTGAGTGATCAGACCGTTCCTGAGCCGCAGCTGACGTTTCTGTTCCTTTTCCTGAAAGAAAAAGTGATAGTCAGTCAGTTTATTCGAGCACCCAATGTTTAGCTACAATACTGCTTCCACACTTGTCGTTATCCGCATTCAGCCAGTCAAAAGATCACTTGCATCGATCGACCCCCACATGGAGTCAAACCCGAGTTTCCCAAATACATGGCAAGTGCAGTGACCACTCTAGCTCATTTTCCCAACGAGGGCCCCCCAACAGCCAGTGCAGGAATCATCGACTCCGCGAGGAATCGAACCCAAGTCTCCCAAATAAAAGTTGCCTTTGGATCATAATTCGCTTAAATTTTTCCATCAATAACCTTCAACCTGTATTCTTACGTGTTACCATTTCCCCGTTGTGCATACTTGAGACTTGGGATACCCGTACTATGTATGGGCTTAGGATACCGGTATTCAAGTGACGTAACAGTGACTTACTAATTTGATGCTAGATATCAATAGACTAGATCGTGGCACCGCACTGTTGAGTACTTGGAACGTCAGATATCGATCCTGATTGGTGAGGGCAAAACTTTGCACAATTCCTCCTGTCAAGTCTTGTAGAGCTCTGGTTGTAGAGCCACCGTGTGTGAGGTTCTCATAACACCCGTAGAATCTGAAACAAATAGAATAGAATAAAAATATACTTGTATTTACCAGTAGTTATTGCAATGAAACAAATATACCGAGGTGGTTGTATGAATAGGGTTGGACTAGGCTACGCTAGGCTTTAAAAATACCAGTGTTCTGGCTCAAGCCCAGGCTTGCGTACGTTACCACTTCAATGCCAAACTTTATAAGAAAACACTAGCCCTCACAAGCCTAGCTGAGTCCTATTCACAACCACATGTGAATCTATTTTATTTTACGGTTTCTTTTAGGATGTAAAGGTGCGTGTACACTTGTACAGTCGACCAAAGTCGATCGCCATTGATTGGAACCCATATAAAGTAGATCAGGTTAAAGTATTTTGGAGGAATGGAAAATAGTTCATAGTGTGGACATGTTTCTCTTTCTAACTGTCTTTCCCTCTCATCCTTTCAATTTCTTTCTCTCTCTATCCCTCCCTCATCTCCCTCTCCCTCCCTCATCTCTCTCTCTCTCTTTCTTTCCCTTCCTTCCTCTCCATCAGCCTCCTCCTTCTCTCTCCCCTTTCTATCTCATTGCACTGCATAGTGCATACTCACTTGGCATAAGCTTTCTCCAGTAGAGCTGCCCAGAATTCAGTCGGATTGGTTGAATGGAGATACACCAATCGTCCTTGGAATGTAGGCAGTCGATCGTCCACTAGAATCTCCTTCCACTCTCCGAAATGCCAAAATCTGAACCTGAAACGATAACGGAGTGTGAATGATACGGACATGATGATATTCGTAGTAATTCACACTATCCACAAGCATCCGAAGTTTTAGCATATAAATTAATAAAGTTGTGATAACGAAAATTTATATCCAACAAAAATATGGTCTAAATTTTCTACAACAAACTGTTCCCTGATTGAATTTGCATGGACAGCGTTCCCCTTGGTTTTCTATATTCCTATACCTACAAGTATACGTCATATGGCCATTATGCTGATATGCTGTGGACTATGGCAACTAGTACAAGTCATACACATGACCCTTTCAAGTTACACCAATCCAACATTATTAATCACACCAGTTCAATCCATTGTATGCCTGAAAACCAGACCGTTTCTCTATCGTTCACGAAATAATCCTTAATCCCATCGAACTTTTTTGACTTTAAGAATTTTGTTGGTTTAAATATGTTGAGGATAACAATCAAAGCAGTATTCAGCAATGATCACTAAAATATAATCCTCTAGATCAACACATTTCAGTCACGAATTCCACGATAAAAATCAAGTTTCAGGTTTTTATTAGAGATACCCTAGATAAATGTTTCTCTAAAAATAAAGAGAATCGATTTAGATAGATATTATTATTATTATTTTTATTTTTTTTTTTATTTTTTTTTTACATAGTAAAGTCATTCTGTTTGTGGACTTGAGTTGTTTATTACTTTTGAAATATGAACAATGTTATTGAAAAGTTACTATAATAATTATTATCTATCTCTTGTTTTTGCATGTCAAGTTGGTGGCCATATACTCCTTGGAGCTATTGCTTCAGAAAAAGGTTAATACCTACTCGGATTTGTTTGAAATGTTATTTGAAATCCGTGAGAATATTTTTCCATTAAAATAAAATTTGTAGATATTAATGACGGAAAAATATAAAAATAATTAAAATGTGTTGAATGCAGAATTCCAACACTTCGAGATTGTAATTATTTTGCTAGTTTTGTTTTTAACTCTTAACTTTCTGGGTAACCTACCCACGCATCTAAATTTTTACATAAATCTTGTCAAAATTTATATTGCCATTTTGAACTTCTTTAAAAGATCACGTTTCATACTTTGAACGCTATGATTTTGGCTTCAACGGAGCAGCTAATACCGAAATAAAATCAAGTTAGGTATTTGAAAGTACCATAATTTCCAGTAAAGTTCTAATGGATTTCATCTACCTCAATAAGTATACCTAAGTGCCTAACCCAGATACAAATTTGGTACAGTGGTTCCGAATTTCTGACGGTCGCATTTCTCCTAAACTTTCATTCCTTTCAAATATCCAAATGTTTTCTGAGCTTCTGAAAAAATGTTTCTCACATGAGAAAGAACGGTCTTGTCGTCTTTGATTAATTTCATCTCAGATTCTTGTGGCAATAAATATCTGTGTGAGACAAATTAAGGCATTCATGAAAGTTCGTAAAGATGTCAGAAGGAAAAGTAAAATAGTCTATGGAGCCGGTGTAAGTTACATTCGTGTAGATATCATAGTAACGTGTACATAACATGTATTTTGTATGCTTTAGTTACATGGTTTTGATTTCAGTGAGAAACGTATCATTGTATTCTTCAAAATTCTGCTCCATTCTATTGAAGTTTCGTAAAGTTGTTAAATTCTCACAGTCATTACTTTCTTCCTCTCCTTTATGCTCTTTTCAATGGCAATTTCTCCAATGCTACGGGAGGTAGGCCTGGGAAGCGGCTATCCCAGGATAATGGGTGTATTATCCTAGCACATATAGGAAACATACGTGCTAAGCAACACCACAGAAACGTGGTAGAATCGGAAGTAGTTTACGAGGTTTCTCATAGGTCAGACAGTGGACGGACTGCGGTGCGGCGTCGTAGTCACTACACCATATGAAATGTGCGCTACGTGTGACTAAACACCGTAAAACTTCAAGTCCTACTTTCACACCACACAATGCTCTACGAAGTTACTTCACCTGTATTGACTTTCATGCACTTGGGATCTGAGACTGTTGACGAGATAATGTATTATGTATGCAAAATCTCGGACACATTCGTATTCGTACATACCTGATGAAAGCATTTGCTGTACGGAAAAGCGTTTCATGCACTTGGGATCTGAGACTCTTGACGAGATAATGTATTATGTATGCAAAATCTCGGACACATTCGTATTCGTACATACCTGATGAAAGCATTTGCTGTACGGAAAAGCAAAAGTTTTTCACTACGGATATCCAGGCATGTAAAGAGTGTAAAGACGTTAGAAGCCAAAAAAACTGTTCATATTTTGCGCTAAAAAAATTAATGAGACATCTTTATGTTGCATGTTGCACTGTTGCAGTTATGCAAGAAATGAGGCCAATCTCCATTCTGTTCATATTTTGCGCTAAAAAAAATTAATGAGACATCTTTATGTTGCATGTTGCACTGTTGCAGTTATGCAAGAAATGAGGCCAATCTCCATTGATTTCCAAAATTGAAGTCATGGGATGGACTCGGTTGGTAGTGTCTGCTCTCATGGACGGACAGCATTCAATTCCCCCGATTTCATACCGATTCCCCCGATTGCAAAATTTGAAGCCAGAAGGGTATGATTCTATCTCCATTGATTTCCAAAATTGAAGTCATGGGATGGACTCGGTTGGTAGTGTCTGCTCTCATGGACTAGACATATGTATGTACCTGCTTCCTGAAAAATCACAGACGAGACGTCATGAAACCTCAGAACTTACCAACACAGCTTCCGATCATGCGAACTTTCGACCTGCTTCCTGAAAAATCACAGACGAGACGTCATGAAACCTCAGAACTTACCAACACAGCTTCCGATCATGCGAACTTTCGAGTGAGTAACACGTTTAATTCTCATCTTTGAAATATACCCACCACACATTGGAAACTGAATGCATAATTAAATCCAAATTACGTACAGGGTGCCCGGTAAAAACTAGGTCAAGCTGAAATTAATACCTTCGCACCGAGAAAATAATGCAGAAATGACTGGACCATGATAGAATAACAGGAACTATTAGGTCAGCACAGTGTCTATACGTACGTAGAATACGTACATATATGTAGACAGGGTAACACTGAGACTGAGATGTTTTCGAGTAAGTAGCTTGTAAGGATGATCATTTTGAAGAAAGTGTATCAGAAGATCAAAATGCTCTTACCTATTAGGTCAGCACAGTGTGTATACGTACGTAGAATACGTACATATATGTAGACAGGGGAACACTGAGACTGAGATGTTTTCGAGTAACCTAACCTTGGCAAAAAAGAAGAAAAAACCCATACTTAAGTAATTTATTTTAAGCTGTCACATCGAACTACATATTTTAAAGCTGTAACACACTATCATGACTAATTTCGTCAATTCTCATGTTTCGTTTAGTTCAAAAATTAGAACATTATTAAGGCTATCTAAAGGAAAGTATGGTGTATGTAGGTACATGGTACACTGGTACATACTCGTAATTGGTTTAGGTTTTCGCTTTAGTTACCTATAGGTACCTGTAAAGAACAATACAGTGCACTTTTTCATCTCCACATTTTACAGATATTTCAAGTCGGAGCTCTTACCCCTAACCTTGGCAAAAAAGAAGCCAAAACCCATACTTAAGTAATTTATTTTAAGCTGTCACATCGAACTATTTTAAAGCTGTAACACACTATCATGACTAATTTCGTCAATTCTCATGTTTCGTTTAGTTCAAAAATTAGAACATTATTAAGGCTATCTAAAGGAAAGTATGGTGTATGTAGGTACATGGTACACTGGTACATACTCGTAATTAGGTTTAAGTTTTCGCTTTAGTTACCTATAGGTACCTGTAAAGAACAATACAGTGCACTTTTTCATCTCCACATTTTACAGATATTTCAAGTCGGAATTAGTTTTCTTAAGTTGAATGGATGAATGGTATGTAATGCCCCGAAGGTCAAAACATCTTGATGTACAATGAGATTACTCCTAATTAGAGGACAATTGCACGGTATTTCAACTTGGCAGGGTGCAGTACACTTCTTCCATTTCCGTGTATTGTCCGTGTAAAAGTATTAGGTCAGCACAGTGTGTATACGTACGTAGAATACGTACATATATGTAGACAGGGGAACACTGAGACTGAGATGTTTTCGAGTAAGTAGCTTGTAAGGATGATCATTTTGAAGAAAGTGTATCAGAAGATCAAAATACTCTTACCCCTAACCTTGGCAAAAAAGAAGCCAAAACCCATACTTAAGTAATTTATTTTAAGCTGTCACATCGAACTATTTTAAAGCTGTAACACACTATCATGACTAATTTCGTCAATTCTCATGTTTCGTTTAGTTCAAAAATTAGAACATTATTAAGGCTATCTAAAGGAAAGTATGGTGTATGTAGGTACATGGTACACTGGTACATACTCGTAATTAGGTTTAAGTTTTCGCTTTAGTTACCTATAGGTACCTGTAAAGAACAATACAGTGCACTTTTTCATCTCCACATTTTACAGATATTTCAAGTCGGAATTAGTTTTCTTAAGTTGAATGGATGAATGGTATGTAATGCCCCGAAGGTCATAACATCTTGATGTACAATGAGATTACTCCTAATTAGAGGACAATTGCACGGTATTTCAACTTGGCAGGGTGCAGTACACTTCTTCCATTGATTCTCGCCATTGGTCTGTTTGTGTGTTGAAACATTTTCGCTTCCACTCGCTGGTGTTTTGTACTAAATTGACCAAATAATGAAAGTAAACAAGAGAGGTATTTTGATTCGTGATATGAAATAGGTTAAGCTAAGCGCAGCACAGATACCAAGGCTGACTTTATGTGTGGCCTCCAAGGGTTTTAAAATTCTCACGCCACTATTTAGTTTCCTTGTTTTATCTTTTTCTCACTGTTTCGTCTGATTTGTACTGACCTTGTCTAGCATTTCTAAAACTTTGTCAACTTTTAAGTTAAGTGTCGTGGCCTCCAAGGGTTTTAAGATTCTCACGCCAATCTTTAGTTTTCTTTGTTTTATCTTTTTCTCACTGTTTCGTCTGATTTGTACTGACCTTGTCTAGCATTTCTAAAACTTTGTCAACTTTTAAGTTAAGTGTCTTACGTACGTATTGTATTGATGCATCATTTTTAGCTTCTTTTTCAACCATGTACCTCTGTACTACTGTCCGCATAAGAGTAGTGAGTAGGCATACCTATAACTCGGTCTCTTTTTCCTTCGCCTCTTCTCGGAAAAATCTGTCTTCAGCTCATCCGTCCATATTTGTACATTCCGGTTGCCTTGTACTACAACAATGTTGTCATGTTTTGTGGCGTTCTTCTTGTAAAACTATTTCGTATTCTCATTATTTACATCCAAGCACTTCTTTTGTTGTTGAAGAAACATTTTTTTATAATCGTAAAATTTATTACTATTCTGATATTTTCTAATAGTTGAGCTAACGCCGCAATCATGGTAAAAAAATGCATTTTGTTACAATAAAACACTATAATATTTTTTTATCATGATAGCTTGATGTTTCATGAAATGTGAACACTGATTCTCTAATGTTCACAAGTTGGTAGTTTTCATATTTATTGCCTTTCTTGTTTCCTCTTGTAATAATGGTTCTGGCTTTGACGTTGAAAACTTATGACAGTAATGGCCCTCATCGTATTGAAGGAATAGTGAAAGTGACGAAATGATGTGTAGATTTAGATTGTCCTTTGTGTACAGCGCGCAGCGGGCTCAAAGGTTGAAGAGATTATCAAAGTCATCTTCATTCCAGTAATTTTCTCAAACATGAAACATGTTTCTATATGATTACCAGATTGCCTAAGATCTAAGAGACAGACCTAAACAACTGACCCTCTCAATTTTAGGAAAACAACCTAGACATCTAACAAGATCTTACGCTTGATATGAAGGTGCCTAGATATTTCATATTTGTTTTTAGCTATGACCTTTTTTTCTCTATCCCCATGTTAAATGGCTTAAGTACATAAATCACAATTAAGCATAGTTCTCTATATGGCCATACGGTTACAACATAACATCTCCTGCACGAGAATGGCACATTTAGAACATCGTGCATGTAAGGTTGAGGTGCTGTACATGGAATCTTATGTTGTTTAAATGTACGAGTGGTATATCTGTGCATACAATGTAAATCTTTCTTACTTTGTATGGCGTATATGTTTAGGGTATCTTGAAAATGGACGGTTAAAAGACTAACTAGTCGCCGCTCGACAGGTTTAGAAGAAACATCATTCGTAGATTACGTAGGTACTTACATGTTTGGTAGATTTAACCAGATGGTATATCAGAAATTCACCTCTTTGTCGACGATATTAACTAAATCAAAGGCAAAATTGGGTTTAAACACTTAGATACGATATAGAAATACACAACATAAACTACGTACAAACTGAGGTACCGATCAAAATCGGTTATCCAACTTGAAATGGCTCTTCTTGAATAATATTGCTAATTTTGCACAATCTATTTTCATTTACAGTTCAACGTCCCCGCACAAACCACCCTGTATGAGGATAAACAATTTTGGTTTTCCACTCTGTCTGGTCAAACTCTTTGCCTCATATCTCAAACAGCGTAAACTTCGCGTCAGGTATGGGAACTTTGGTCTTTGGCACATTTCCTGGAAAAGAATATATCAGTAAGTTTGCGATTGACACGAGGAACAGAAATAGGAATGGTTCAAAAAATCAAAAGTAAGGTATTGTTCAATGTTTACAGATACCTACTAGCTGATATGCTCCTACTAAAAAAGCTCCTATAATTCTCAATCACTATCGGTAAGTGCGATTATACCCAAACAAAACACCCGTCAATCTTTGCTCATTAATAAGCTCTTACCTGAAAAGTCCACAGTAGTTCGTTGCCGGATCGAAGCTCTGTTCTGGAGGAATGACTCGGTCCAGAAATTTGGGTGTTAGCGTGAGAGAAGAGATGGCCGCCAAGAACCAGGCATCACCCAGTCTGCCCGCCTCAAAGTCGAATCTGCCCTGTAGGGAATCTTCGGAGTAAAACTTTGGTCTTTGGCACATTTCCTGGAAAAGAAGATACCAGTAAGTTTGCGATTGACACGAGGAACAGAAATAGGAATGGTTCAAAAAATCAAAAGTAAAGTATTGTTCAATGTTTACAGATACCTACTTCTAAATTTTTTTAGCTTGATAAAAAAAAAAGGAAAGAAATTAGTTTCACCAAACATTAAAATTTATAGAGCAATCAGCGATCACAAATAACAAACTTCTCCTAAACTTTTAGAAGGTTACGCCGATCATGGAAGAATACGAACGAACAAACCTTGAAATGATAAAATTTAACTTTTACTGAACTAGATTTTCGTATCTACTAGCTGATATGCTCCTACTAAAAAAGCTCCTATAATTCTCAATCACTATACCCAAACAAAACACCCGTCAATCTTTGCTCATCAATAAGCTCTTACCTGAAAAGTCCACAGTAGTTCGTTGCCGGATCGAAGCTCTGTTCTGGAGGAATGACTCGGTCCAGAAATTTGGGTGTTAGCGTGAGAGAAGAGATGGCCGCCAAGAACCAGGCATCACCCAGTCTGCCCGCCTCAAAGTCGAATCTGCCCTGTAGGGAATCTTCGGAGTAAAACTTTGGTCTTTGGCACATTTCCTGGAAAAGAAGATACCAGTAAGTTTGCGATTGACACGAGGAACAGAAATAGGAATGGTTCAAAAAATCAAAAGTAAGGTATTGTTCAATGTTTACAGATACCTACTTCTAAATTTTTTTAGCTTGATAAAAAAAAGAAAAGAAATTAGTTTCACCAAACATTAAAATTTATAGAGCAATCAGCGATCACAAAGAAATAACAAACTTCTCCTAAACTTTTAGAAGGTTACGCCGATCATGGAAGAATACGAACGAACAAACCTTGAAATGATAAAATTTAACGAGATCGTTCAACAAAGATAAATTGGAATTAAAAATGATCTTGCAAGCTTTCGGAACAGAAGATACCTTTGAGGAATGATTAATAATCTCAGGAAACTAGGAGCTATAAATAGTAAAACTGACAAGACCATCAAGGACAAAGATGATGTTACTTTTTAGCAATTAGGTTATCTACGTACATAGGTTGGTCTAATAAGCCAACGGGTGATAATAAAAGACTTGATGCTGTGAGTTTGACTTTTAGTGCTAATATATCTTGCAGATCTGGTGAGGTCGCAAATGACTCAGAGCAGAGAATGCCCGGAGATCCAGGGTAATATACATATAGGTACATACCCCGTGCAATTGATATACATAGCTCGATATCATTGCGATGTTATATCACTTATTGATATATCTTGCAGATCTGGTGAGGTCGCAAATGACTCAGAGCAGAGAATGCCTGGAGATCCAGGGTAATATACATATAGGTACATACCCCGTGCAATTGATATACATAGCTCGATATCATTGCGATGTTATATCACTTATTATTATTTTATGTTCTGGATGAATGGGTTCGCTTCATGTTGCGCGTAATTAACATGTTCTACCTGGTGTTAGTGATACTCAATCTAATAGCAGCATAGGCGGAAAACATTATTCTCTTTGCCATTGCCTGAGACTTCTTGATGTAATACGTTCGGTTGCCTCCTTAATTTATAACTTTATTTCAGTCCTCTGCAATTGTAGTATGTTCGCCTGCCAGCAATGCAAGCTCAATGCTGTGAACATTATGTAACAACTAACGACGAAAAGAACCTAAATTTCCATATATCTATGAAAACGACAAGGGTGAATCGGTCCCTATAATCTCCGCTTTTGGCCATCGATTACTATCTTGGAGATTTTACCTTGAGAGTTGTCCCTAAAATCTGGAGGTTGGTGGTTCGAGTCCAAGTCAAGTCATAAAATTTATCTGAGTGTAATAGCCGGGGAACGATATTTGTGACAAGCATTTTAATACGTTCGGTTGCCTCCTTTATTTATAACTTTATTTCAGTCCTCTGCAATTGTAGTATGTTCGCCTGCCAGCAATGCAAGCTCAATGCTGTGAGCATTATGTGTCGGTCATCATTCCCATATTACTGTAATTTTCATTTTTACTTACCTGCAGTTTGGATCTATGCTAGAAAATTCCTGCAATCAAATTCAAATCCCTTGGATCTAGAGCAAAGCGGTATCTTGATCAGTATTTATCATTTTGCCTTTTGGTCATCAAAAGAATTGGTTATTAATTCAAGTTCAAGGAGGCGTTCCATTGTTCTTGCTTGTGATTGAGACATCATACCGATTGTTTGAGCGCTTTATACTTTTATAATGCCCATATTACTGTAATTTTTATTTTTACTTACCTGCAGTTTGGATCTATGCTAGAAAATTCCTGCAATCAAGTTCAAATCCATTGGATCTAGTGCAAAGCGGTATCTTGATCAGTATTTATCATTTTGCCTTTTGGTCATCGAAAGAATTTGTTATTAATTCAAGTTCAAGGAGGGCGTTCCATTGTTCTTGCTTGTGATTGAGACATCATACCGATTGTTTGAACGCTTTATACTTTTATAATGTACGTTTGTAAGCACACTATCATCATCCACATAAGGAAAACTCAATGAATGTCGGGGCACCCGCATCTAGTGCAAATGTCAACTGGGTGAATGACTCTCCTAATGTATTACATCCATTATCATTATCCTCCTTTCCATCATCTTTAGCACTTGTTAATCACTGGTACTTCACTTGTTCTTCGCACTCTTTCAACAACCAGTTATGTCTGAGAGACATGATTGTATAATTGGTTTTAAAAAATCCAGTATACTTACGAGTATGTTGTGATGTTGTTGTTAGCTAACGTCAAGAATTGACCATTAGGCCATTTTCTTGCGCGCATCCCAATATTTTCCTACAATGTTTATGCTGGCTTCCAATTCCAAGGCAGGGCAAGAATAAAGGTGAACAGAGTTCATGGATGATTTAAGGACCAGAGATGACGGTCAGGAGAGTCTTTGATGCCTGTCCTGTTTAGCTGCTGGGCTAGATAGCCGTACCCGGTGGGCATTTGGAAATGGGCCACGGCTGCTTTTCGAGGTAGGTTGGGTATGATATTGTTGTTTTCTACCAGCGGTTTCCATTTTTACTTTCCTTATCCTATAGGAAGGAAAGTAATGTAATCGGGTCAAATTTTCGATGGTCAGTTTTTAGTGTCAAAACACCTTTCCTTATCCTATAGGAAGGAAAGTAATGTAATCGGGTCAAATTTTCGATGGTCAGTTTTTAGTGTCAAAACACGTTTTGATGTCCCTAGAGCCTAAATCCAAACTTTCAGCCATTGGTCCGTGTGTGTGTCTGTCTGTGTGTCTGTCTGTCTGTGTGTCTGTCTGTCTGTAAACAAAATATCTCGAGAACGGCAACTAACCAACTAGGCACCTGATAATTACTTCAGTACTTACCTTGACATTTAAGTTGGAGTCGGATTAGAGTTCAGTTAAATAGTCTGAGTAATCTATGTAGTGACTTAACTAATGCTCGTAGAATAATGGATCGAGTTGGAAATTTGAATCCCCATTAGAACACAATTACTAGAAGCAAAGATTTGAAAAATTAAAGACCCGCCATCGTCAGTTATGTCTGAGAGACATGATTGTATAATTGGTTTTAAAAAATCTAGTATACTTACGAGTATGTTGTGTTGTTGTTAGCTCACGTCAAGAATTGACCATTAGGCCATTTTCTTGCGCGCATCCCAATATTTTCCTACAATGTCTGTGCTGGCTTCCAATTCCAAGGCAGGGCAAGAATAAAGGTGAACAGAGTTCATGAATGATTCAAGGACCAGAGAGGATAGTCAGGAGAATCTTTGATGCCTGTCCTGTTTAGCTGCTGGGCTAGATAGCCGTACCCGGTGAGCATTTGGAAATGGGCCACGGCTGCTTTTCGAGGTAGGTTGGGGATGATATTGTTGTTTTCTACCAACGGTTTCCATTTTTTACTTTCTATTACTACAGTATTTCCCTACGAGTATAGATACATAATTTTATGTATATGCAAATCCTATAAAAAAAGATGGTCTATTTGCCCTAGGTATAAATTCGACTTACGTGAGGTCTCATCCACACCAACGATTGTACAGGAGCTTTCTTATTCCTGAAGAGAAGTTTCGGCCCCGGTGGAAAATCAGGATCTTCATACAGGATTCCCTTTTCTCGACAGGCCCGCTTTATTGCATGATAGTTCGCCGTCTGCCGTGGTCTTTCTACTGTCCAATACCTGTGAAGATATCATGACAGATGTTACCTTTAAATCTATCCAAGTACATATTAAATTTATAGGTAAGCTAATCGTCCATCTTTAATGAAATATGTATTTTAACATTTTCTACCATTGATGGCAATTTTCAAAAGAAAATAACCGGAATAATTCCTGAAAATATAATATTAGTTTACATAGGTAGGTACCTACCTACATAGGTACTTAACGATAACGAGTTCCTATTTAGACTTTGTAGTCATTGCTGTTTGATGATCAGTTTTTGATCTACGGACCTATCTGTTTCAGTATCACAGATCTCAATCCATTAGGTACTTCAACGACTTCACTTGTATACAACTCTACGGTCAACAATCAGTTTCGTCAGAGAGTTATAACATCTCAACTGAAAGGATTAGGTGCAATCCGAAGTCAAGTGAATAAGATATCAACACAACTGGAACCTGGTTGCGCAGAATAAATCTCTTGCACCATCAGCAGAGCTTGAGAGGAGTATAAATCTCAATTATAGAAGCTCCAACAAAAAGGTTCATGATCCTAAATAAATTTTACTATTATTCGTGAAAATATAATTTTAGTTTACATAGGTAGGTACCTACCTACATAGGTACTTAACGATAACGAGTTCCTATTTAGACTTTGTAGTAATTGCTGTTTGGTGATCAGTTTTTGATCTACGGCCCTATCTGTTTCAGTATCACAGATCTCAATCCATTAGGTACTTCAACGACTTCACTTGTATACAACTTTACGGTCAACAATCAGTTTCGTCAGAGAGTAACTTATAACATCTCAACTGAAAGGATTGGGTGCAATCCGAAGTCAAGTGAATAAGATATCAACACAACTGGAACCTGGTTGCGCAGAATAAATCTCTTACACCATCAGCAGAGCTTGAGAGGAGTATAAATCTCAATTATAGAAGCTCCAACAAAAAGGTTCATGATCCTAAATAAATTTTACTATTATAAAACTTTGATTTAACATGAAAATTGCTGTGTAGAGCAGCAGCGCAAGGTAGTGCTGCAGAAGAGAAAATTCTCAGGCAATTGCCAAGGACACTAGATAAAGTTCATTCTTCCCATGAACTTCTTCCTTATGAAAGTCTGCAACAGTGGGACAACATTTACAATCCTTGCTGCATGACGACTGCAACTCCCGGATTTTTCCCGTAGCCCAAATTGAGACGAATTCGATCAAGAAGTAAATGAACCGTGTTTGGCATTTTCTTTCTCCGCCTCGAGTATTTCCAAGTGATATTTATTACATGAAATTACTTGGGTATCACGTAGGTAACTGCCTCGCTCCAAAGATGGTGTAGTAGGGTGTTCGGAAAGACTAATCTTCTAAAATCTTCTTCAATAAAGAACAAAAACTTGCTGTAGTAATTATATTCGCGGATATACATATCAACGGATTTGAATAAACTCAGCGGGGATCACACTTTTCATGGCTTGTCTAAATGAACATCAACACCTTTAATACAACAGTTGACCACGCGATTATCATTCCAATTTATACTCGCAGAATGAACCTGCTACAGAACTTGTTGAACCCCATTCACCTCGAGGCAGAATGCACTGCTGTTGTCTTATTATAAAAGGATGCTAACCGACTGTTTGCTATTTGATATCCAGCATGTAGTTGGCTGGACAATCCAGGTACCAGGTAGTTACTACTCAACATAGAGGTAATTGCTCAAATGATGCCCCCGCACCATCTGACGGGCAATGGAGCCGTATTCGTAGCGACTTCCGAGAATGTACATAGCAACCTTTGAGTCTGCACTAAGTTTCTGTCTCGGTGGTCAAGCGATCGGAGATATTCTTCAGAACAAGCGTGTTGCGAGTTCGATTTCCAGCATCCCAGTAGAGGTAGAGAATTTATGCCGATTTTAAACCGACTCGTGGCATTGAAATTTAGTGAGGAAGCAAGATTTTATGTAATTAATGATTAACACAAACGCATCTTTATTCTAATCTGTTTGTGCATTTCTGCGCAATTCATGTTGTGCAAAAATTCCTTCCTTTTAATTTTACCTTGAGAGAGTAGACTGCTTGTCATCTGGCCGGGTGGCATGTCCATTCATATGGCGGTGAGTGACGTCACCATCTGAAACAGAAGAGGAGTTGGGTTATTAGACTCAAATAAATGCAGTTTCTTTTTGTTATTATATCACAACTTTGGTGCTACAATGCTGCATGTTTCCCAATATCTCAATAATCCTAACATCCAATGTTTACCTACCATACTGGCACCAGTCGAACCTGGGTCTTCTGCGTTGAGCCCGCCGGGAATCGAACCCGGGTCTCCTGCGTGCAAGGCGAGCGCAGTGATCACTTTGCCATCGGAGCTGACGGGTCATTACACTCTTTAGCAAAATAATAAATACTGATGAGGACACCCATCTGAGTGATCTTCCTATGTCATATTTTCCCATTAAGTTAATGTCCATTAGATGTCCACGCAAGTCTACTGACTTTGCCCACCAGAAATAGGTGAGGATATACAAGCACACCTTATATGATGAATGACCACATCCTATGACTAAATGTACGCCCTTCTATAAGTTATGACACTTATGACGGCGTAATCTGCATACGATGTGTACCACAATGGATTTATTGGTTCTCACTAACTCTTCTAACTTCTAAAGATGCAAGCTATAACTGTTCAGTTCAAATTCCAAATGTGTACGTACGGTAAAATACGCACTGTAGTCCATAAATATTCTAATATACTTTGTTTACTAAACTGCTTAACATATTCATAGGGCTTCATGATCTCGGACAAGTTTATGATTCTGCTCTTCATTTTTTAGCAAAACTAGCAAGAGTAATTTTGTTATTATGTTGAATGTTTGATTTTGGCCAGGCGTTTCCAATTAAATCGGGTATATTAGGGTTACCTACTACAAGTATCTTTTATTATAAAATCAAGATCCATTCACTCATTCACATTTCACACATTGATCGCTCTATCTCCTGAACCACAACACCTAGAAAGCTGAAATTTGGTAGGAATATTCCTTTTATGGTCTAGGTTCTAGGTGTGCAATAAGAAAGGATTTTGCGGTAGGGAGCACGCAGCGCGACCGTAATTTTCATTATTTTCTACAAGTTCGACCATGCCTTTTCTACAAGTTTGGCCATGTCTCGGGATAATAGTGTATACTAGCTCACTTTAGAATACTTAGCCATGTCACGCGGCGGCTTTGCCTGCGATTTTCTTTGTAATTTTTAACAAAACCTCAAGTTTATTATTCTGTCACAACTGCCTACATATGTAGGTAAGTCTCATAAATTAAAAGATCAAATTTTAAAAATTCAACATAAGTAAACCTCTGAAAATCCTAATAATACATCCAGGAGAAGAATAATACATTGTTATTAGTGTATCCATTTTGTACTTGTACTTTATAGACCTAGATAATTCTCTGCTAATTCCTAGGAACATAATTTATTGGTTTTAGCCGTTTCAGTCTTAGCAAGTATTAGACTTGAAGTCTGTTCTGAACTAGGTTATCTTCCGAGTACATGAAACATGACTGCATGTTCTACTTTAAGTACATTATGCTGAAGTGTTGGGTTGATTTTCTTGGAAATGTTTCTAATGTTTCCATGGGTGAATGGATGAAGTAGAATTACATATTTCCATGGATGAATGGAAAATATTATTGGAGCTGTTATGCTGAAGTATTGGGTTGATTTTCATGGAAATGTTTCTAATGTTTCCATGGGTGAATGGATGAAGTAGAATAATTACATATTTCCATGGATGAATGGAAAATATTATTGAAGCTGTAGAATTACTGTGAATATTATTTTGAGATGTCAACAAGAGGTCGTCAAGTCATCAAACATTTTCCAATAAAGAAGCATTTCTGAACCCTTAAACACGAACCTTTGTCGGTCCATTGAAACTGTTCATCATGTATGAAAGAATGTTGTCTACAAAAAGTTTTGCTGGAAGTAGGTAAGTACATTATAACAGTTATACTGGATGCGATTATAAACTCATACAAGGAGGCCCGAGTACTCGTAGATTACCTACTGACTAATAAATACCTAACAGGTTCTTTTCAAGTTCATTTAAGATTGTTTTAAACGGTATTTGTTAAAAGTAGTGAGTTTACGTTACTCTGAGATGTGTATTGAGATCAGAAAACATTTTGCTACATTTAGTAATTTTAAATAGATTTCATGGCAGAATGGTAATGAACATACCTGATATCACAGAACGTTAATGAGAGGCGATGAAAAAATAGGTACCACGATGCTGAAAATAAGTACTTACATACTATTACATAGGTAGGTTTGTTACTGGTTAGTTAAAGCTGACCACCATGGGTTGCCACGATGCTACTTAAAGATAAGGGAGATGTGTATTGAGATCAGAAAACATTTTGCTACATTTAGTAATTTTAAATAGATTTCACGGCAGAATGGTAATGAACATACCTGATATGAATACTCGTATGTAAGAACGTTAATGAGAGGCGATGAAAAAATAGGTACCACGATGCTGAAAATAAGTACATACTATTACATAGGTAGGTTTGTTACTGGTTAGTTAAAGCTGACCACCATGGGTTACCACGATGCTACTTAAAGATAAGATAAAGAAACGAGGTCAGCATGAATATAGGTACGATTTCAACTATTTTTCAAAATGAGAACTCACACACGATATGAAACCGTAGAGTTTTTTTTTTTTTTTTTTTTTTTTTTTTAGAGGTTTGACAGAGGGAACTGTAACTGCTATGGTCTTATCGTCCCGAAATCGAAGAGAGAAGGAAGACAGGATAGGAGAAAGCCAGCCGTTCCGAGAACGAACATTATTCCATCAGGATAAAATCCTCCCCGGGCGGGAATCGAACCCGCAGCCTAGCGCTTAAAAGGCAGACGCACTACCAACTAAGCTAACTAGGCTGGCTTCCGTAGAGTTTAGAGACAGTATAGACAAAGTAAACAGGAAAACTTACAAACCAAACCAATATGTACAACATACTCGAAATACAGATTGAGCAAATACTCGTAATTAATACATATGTACGAGTATGAAATTAATAGATGATACCACAATATAATTTATGTTACAAATATGTATGCACATGGGAGATCATGAATGAATGTCTGCAGATGATTAAACATACATGAAGACAAGGAATGAATGGAAGATGGAATTAAATAATGATGCTAACGAGTGGAAAGTATTGGCAATGGTTCTAAACAAGGTATAGATAAGATTAGAACAATATGCAATCCTGGCAATTTGCTGAACACATTGTAATATTAGGAAGCTTATACCTACAATCTATTATAAACATTTCTGATGGAAAGTAAATGAGGACAATAGATAAAGGTTAATCTTTTTTCTCTTGAAAGTTGGTACTTATGTACCACAATTATTTTTGCATCTTGTTTCAAGTAATGCATTTCAATTTTAGACCAAAGTTTGCAGAGCTCGTCAATAATAATCAAAGCTGATCTTTGACATGCCCACAAGAGAAAGCATATGTACTAAAGTGCTTCGTATTCACATTAAATTTATTATGTATCTAATTGTTTTATGTCTGTATTATGTTGTATTGATTTCTTGAGTCATGTTACGGTGCATTGGAACCATCATTATCTGCTCCATCATTAAAACGTACACATTTTATTTCCATTACAGCAAGCAAATTGATATCTTCCGTCTTGGAAGGAACACTGAGAACGATTTTTATCTTTGAACTTTACTTGTCTCAGACTTCTAGAAGCAAACTACCAAGTTCTTCACAACCTTGTCTTACTTTTTTATTCCTAACCATCTTCAAAATCTTTGATAATAGGGGTCTTCAACACGAACAAAAGCTTTTTCAAGTTTAGAGCTAAGAGAAGCTGGTAATATTTCATCAAAAGATTAATGGAATATAGAATTTGGCAACTGATGAGATGTTGCAACCATGAAAAGTTCAATGCTAGTGGATGAACAATGAACATGAACAATGACTTATGATACCCTATCATGTTTCTGATGTAAACATGAATATACTTGCCTATTTTAGAACAAAATGCTGATACTTGAACTATTATGAAGATATCAAGTCGAATAATATGTCCAGTACTTTGTGAGCTTTTGTCCAGAATTCAATTTTCCATCAAAAGTGAGATCTTTTTAAAAACATTTTCTCAATCATGGAAACTCATAAACCTCGCCTATTATAGTTTTCCAAAAATATTTATATACTAAAACAAATAGGTCCTTGGATCTCGCATTGATAACCGAAATCCTACTACATATTAGTACGATCTTATAATCATTTCTTTCCAAAACATTGAAACTTTTGTTAGCTGCATTCATCCACCTCAAGTTTTTTTGAGTCCTACATTTCCATATAATTTTATTGCTGCTCTATGATACCTGTCGAGAATTCGGCACCAAATCTATCAGTCCGTATTCCTAGATTACCAAACCAATCAGTTATTATGACTCTACGTGGTTTATTCTCCTAACAATATAATATTCGGGTATTCTTCATTTCGGCGCATGCTATTCGAGAGGATTGTTTTATTGCGGTTTGCTTTTTTGATAGGCCACAACGTATCTTCGAACATACCAGGCTAATAATCCATCAAACTAGAAGGAATGTTCGCTAAATATAACAGAAGTGCTGTAGGATTAACCGAATACGCCAAAGTAGTCAGCGTGTTACGGTCAGTAATCAGCGCTCCCAGAAAGAACACGAGATACGAACCCGTGACTGCACAATGCTTTTTCCACAGAATGGATGTTAGAGATCGATATATTCGATATTATCAGGTCACCTCTAGTTGTAAATTTGTGATCGCCACTAACTCTTGATAAGAAAAATTCATTTATTTTGCTGATTCCCTGTCGATGTTGGCTACGCCGTTAAACGATACAAATCCCACGAATAATACTTCCTTCTATTTATAACCCAACTAGAAACAGTGACAACGAGGTTAATGTTTGTTGTTTTACTGATTCCTAGTTCCAAACCGAAAACCTGTGATCGATGATTCGTTTGTTCAATGAAAACCTCAATTCCTACTAACTCTTGATAAGAAAAAATCATTTGCTGATTCCCTGTCGATGTTGGCTACGCCGTTAAACGATACAAATCCCACGAATAATACTTCCTTTTATTTATAACCCAACTAGAAACAGTGACAACGATGTTAATGTTTGTTGTTTTACTGAATCTTAGTTCCAAACCGAAAACCTGTGATCGATGATTCGTTTGTTCAATGAAAACCTCAATTCCTGGTTTTGAGGTCCACTTGTTCAGCGTCTGGTGAGGAAACACCGTTTGTGGTAATGTATTTATGTAGCGGCACATTTAAACGTCGCTCATCATGTTTCAATGAAATAGTTTTCTTGTTAGTTGGTGCATTTCCTTCTATGAGCAACCTGGTACCGAGTCCTTATTATCGACGATACCTGCTCCTATGATCATTAGAATATTGCGCTTGAGTTTCATCTAATTCCATTGAGCCAGGGTAATCATTCGGTGGGCTCCAAAGATTTCTAGCATTTTTGAAACACCTTAGTTGTATTTTCCTTTCAGAATATCCCCTCTTCTGAAACTCGTTTCCCTTGATTTCTAAAAATGAACTTGGTGTCTTGGCGAAATATGAACTTCCAATTAGTTCTTCCGTGGTTATTGATGTCACCTGCCATGCAGGCTTCGGATGTTTAAATTGATATGTCACACCTCAGGTTAATGTATGATCAGTTGATCAGTGATCATATATTATATTGAACAAAACCCCTTGAGGTTTCTTTCTTGATAACATATTCACATATTACCTACTCGTATGTAGGTATGTGTATATTGATATACATACCGTTCTTCATGAAGGTTCTAAAACCAAAGTGACCTGCGGTCTTACAGCGTCTGTAGCAACTGCACTTTGCGGACTAGGACTAATTCCGCATCTGACCACAATGTTTAAATTGATATGTCACACCTCAGGTCAATGTATGATCATGATCAGTGATCATAACAAAACCCCTTGAGGTTTCTTTCTTGATAACATATTCACATACGAGTATTACCTACTCGTATGTATGTGTATATTGATATACATACCGTTCTTCATCAAGGCTCTAAAACCAAAGTGACCTGCGGTCTTACAGCGTCTGTAGCAACTGCACTTTGCGGACTAGGACTAATTCCGCATCTGACCACACATGGTGAGTTATCTATGAGGTATAACTTGAAGCTTGTAGCGCACAATACCTAGATATATAATATCTAATATCTTCTGTTCGGGCAAATTCCAACCTTGAACTCCGACACTCCATGAACAACATTCAAAACACCAACTCAAAACTCGTGTAGCAAAAAATAATAAAGTTGTCTGATTAAAATATTAAACTGAAAATGTATCTCGGTATAATGGTCGTAATCGTAATAATAAAATTATGATAATATTCTTCAGATTCTTCAAAAGGCAAGTAGGTAGATAATTATGTAAATGTGTTTGCCTAGTACTCGCATTATGCTCATAACAACCCATAATGTACAGATACACTCCAGAGCAGCGATGTTGCTGATATAATAACTCAATAGGAGTCGAGTGCCTCTATAACTGTATCTTGAACAAACACATTTGAATGAGTTGTACAAAGAATACGGAGGGGGTAATACGTTACTGTAATGTATGAACATGATTCAAGGCTCCACAGGGCGTCCCATAACCTACCGTGCTTGAAACAATAGCGTTTTGCGTATGCAATAGAATGGATAGGTTACCTAGGTAACTAATGTGAGGTATTCAAAACAGCGCTGTGTTAATTGGAGTAATTATTGTTTAAATGGAATCGCAAACCATTGTCTTCAGAGCGCTTTTTTTTTTTAAAAAAAAGAGGTTTGACAGAGGGGACTGTAACTGCTATGGTCTTATCGTCCCGAAATCGAAGAGAGAAGGAAGACAGGATAGGAGCCTCGGTATAATGGTCGTAATCGTAATAATAAAATTATGATAATATTCTTCAAAAGGCAAGTAGGTAGATAATTATGTAAATGTGTTTGCCTAGTACTCGCATTATGCTCATAACAACCCATAATGTACAGAGTTGTTACAGATAAATAAATAAAAAAGTTAAACAAATTTATTAAGATAAGTCCATAAAAGAACAAACTTTATTCTTGCTTGTAAAAATATACCAAACACGTTTCTTACCTCTAAAGTTTCATTTTCTGTTGACTTTAGAAATTCCTACTAGGTTTATAGGATTTGATTAATGTTGTCCATTAGATTCCCCTTCTATTTCTGACATTTTTTTGACAATTCAATGTGCCATACGATAACCAGTCTGGCAAATTTGGCATCCTCCTTGTATCTTCTCAACTATTGAGAATCTTCTCAATAATCTTCCCTGTCTTATCATATTTAGGTTCCAGTTCAATTTGCAATCCTTTTTCGATATCTGTTCTATACTTTTCTTCGATAGTTCTTAGCTACCTACATACATATCCATTATCCACTCGAAGAGAGTCTGAGAATATGTTTTGAGTTTTATGTTCCTTTTATTGATATTTGACACAATTTTATTATCATTTAATACGATTACTAGCTTTGTAAATTGTGTACTATGTATGATTTTAAATCGGACCGATGTAATTTATATCCACTCGAAGAGATTCTGAGAATATGTTTGGAGTTTTATGTTCCTTTTATTGACATTTGACACAATTTTATTATCATTTAATACGATTACTAGCTTTGTAAATTGTGTATTATGTATGATTTTAAATCGGACCGATGTAATTTTATCTTCAACATCTCTTAACAAAGCACCCACATTATTATTTCGGAATAACTTATGGATAATGAATCACAAGTCAATAGCATTGGTATTCAGATTTGCAAGGGCGAGCAAAATAAATGGAAATACATATAGGTAGATATAGATTTTGTGGATCATAATCAGCAGACCAACATAAACCTAAGCAATAGGTACCTAGCAGAAGCTTTTTAAACTTATTCTGAAACGTCACAGAAAGAAGAAGTTTCCACTCCACAATAAAGAAGTACCTATTTTGCTCTTAGATGAACTTGAGGATCCTCACATTAAATCTACCCTAACCAAAGTTTTCATTTCATTTACGTGCTCGTTTTTCTCTCTTGCATGGAAGGCACAATAAAGAAGTACCTATTTTGCTCTTAAGATGAACTTGAGGATCCTCACATTAAATCTACCCTAACCAAAGTTTTCATTTCATTTACGTGCTCGTTTTTCTCTCTTGCATGGAAGTATTTTCTACTGGTTACTCTCACAAGTGTAGATAATCTTTTTCAATCCAATGTTTCCGTCTTGTCTGTTTTACTTCCAGTGTTCTCATTCTCTCAGTTTCATATCAAATGCTATCCCATTATGCCATCTACATAGATACTGATCTCATATCTCCTCAGAAATACCTATAAAGTTGTTTTTCAACGTCAGATCGGTACTCTGGACATGCTAATAACAGAGGTTGTACTGATCTCATATCTCCTCAGAAATACCTATAAAGTTGTTTTTCAACGTCAGATCGGTACTCTGGACATGCTAATAACAGAGGTTGATTTAATAATTTAATAAACTCTTTTTTGTTCAATTACTTAATTAGGTATAGAGTTAGTTAGGAAAGGATATTATCACCCTCCCCCTTAGATAGAAAAGAGCTGGAGAATCTGAAGAATTTGTCTGGCGGATTCATTTATTTAAGTCCAACCCGAGTGACCAAAGTTTACTTACAAAGGTACAATATGAAAA
Organism: Diaphorina citri; assembly: GCF_000475195.1. Classification (NCBI taxonomy): domain Eukaryota; kingdom Metazoa; phylum Arthropoda; class Insecta; order Hemiptera; family Psyllidae; genus Diaphorina; species Diaphorina citri. Next base: position 650,808 of record NW_007377510.1, read on the forward strand.
CGGATATCTACGAGTATTATGATTGTTAGTGGAGATGACAAATTCTCCCTTCCGTGATTATTATAGGCCGACGTGCATTAACACCTAATGTTAAAATTGGTGGAGATGATAAATGCACCTTATTTTAATAATTTAATAAACTCTTTTTTGTTCAATTACTTAATTAGGTATAGAGCTAGTTAGGAAAGGATATTATCACCCTCCCCCTTAGATAGCAAAGAGCTGAAGAATCTGAAGATTTTGTCTGGCGGATTGATTTATTTAAGTCCAACCCGAGTGACCATAGTTTACTTACAAAGTTACAATATGAAAACGGATATCTACGAGTATTATGATTGTTAGTGGAAATGACAAATTCTCCCTTCCGTGATTATTATAGGCCGACGTGCATTAACACCTAATGTTAAAATTGGTGGAGATGATAAATGCACCTTATGCGTTGATGTTCAATCTCAATGCACTGTTAGTGGAAAATCATAAATGGTGGAGATGTTTTATACACGTGTTAGTGGAGATGCTAAATATTCACTGCAGTTGTCTGAGACACCAGAGTTTTGGGAATTTTTCAAAGATTTTATTGGGACTCAGCGCAAAATAAAAGTAAACATATCTTTGTACCTTTCCGTTTTTATTTTATTATTTTTTGAGAAAGAGAAAGCCATTGAAACATCATTATCATCAATGGCTGATAAATCTTATATTATAAGAACAAGAACTCATTCACAGTTCACATTTCATAGTTCACACACTGATCGCTCTATCTCGATAACCACAACATAAAAATAGTGCTTATTTATACTGCTCGAATAGGACTGAAAAGTCCCTTTACTCTAGCAGTAGGCTACTACTATTATTGTGGTCAAATTCTCAAATTATATTGAGGATAAAATTCCATACCTCGGCTGGGATTGAACCCACGCCCTCCTGTTTACCAGGCGAGCGCCTTGACCACTACACCACCGAGGCAGGATATAAACATGAGTGCTAGATATGTTTGTTCTTTATCATTGTATTAGGTCTTATCGTCCCGAAAGCGAAGACTTAAACTTAAAAGTCCCTTTGCCCCCGCAGTCTACTGTCGTTGACAAAATGATGAATCGTGTTCAGACAAGACCAACATTATTTCAGGGACAGTCTTTCAATCATACTCGTATGTTAACGCGGATCTCTTTGTCTATCTTTTAAGATGTCATTTTGAGCCTAATGGTAGGTCGAATTTTCAGAGTGTTCTACGCAGAAAGACAGGTTTTCGCGCAACGTTGTAGGTACCTCTCGTGATTTCCCCCGCTAAAATATTATCGTTTACAAAGGTTTAGCAAAGTGGAAGAGCAAACTGATGAAAGCATGACAAATTTAAACAAGTTAAGAACAAATTCTGATTTATAGATTATTTTAAAGTTTAAAAACGTGCCCCGAATTTTTTCAGGGGACAAAAACGAAAATTCGGGAAAAACGCCCCATATAAACTGAACGGGACGCCGGGACACCCCCTGAAATTCGGGACTGTCCCGGCCAATTCGGGACGTTTGGCAAGCCTACTCTTGTCAGGACCCCATTTGCTTCCAACCTTTCTTCACACAATGTTTGCATCATACTCTATTCTATTTCGAGAAAAAAAAAGTTACCTGAATCCTGTTTTCTTTCACCTCTTCCTACTTCAACATGAAAAAACTCATAACTTTGTGAGCGTAAGGGAAAAGGAACTTTCTTTTTCCGTTCTATCTCTAGCCTTTGATGTTTGAAATTCGGCACGCTTGAATTATTCAACAATGCCATTATTTTCTTCGCAAAGGCAACACATGTTTCCGCGCCATATACCTTCTTGTAGACACACTAGTTCTCTCCAAAATTGAAAAAAAGAAAACATGCCATAGAAGAGTATTCTTGCTCATGTTTGCAATATTATTGATAAGTTCTCTGCTGGAGGAGTTTTTATTCATGTGTATCAGAATTACCTATTTGAAAAGGACTTTTTCTTTGTATTTTCGCTTGGGTGTTGGCTGACAGATTTCAATCATAAATGATCAGTGTCTTTGAGATTACGTGGATGTTTCGTTCCATCTTTGAAAAGGTTATGAACTCTTTTAATATTTCGGCATTGAAATCGCCTTCTCGTCTCATCTTTAACACTTCATCAAACCCACCTCCTTCGTCAATACTCCAACAAGGCACCTTCAAGCGAAAATTTTCAAGAGAAAAATGTAACTAATGCCATAATCTCATATGAATCTTCTGTATCCCTGACATGGCTTATTCATCACAACAAATTCAAGGGAAAGGAAAAGATTTTTCTATTTTTCTCTTTTCCTTTTTTTCCCTTCCAAAACAAACAACTTTCCCTTTTTTTCAACCTTGAGGGAAGAGATTTATCCCTCTCCATTACATCACGTAGCTCATATTAATAATAATGTCTCGAATGGCTGTGTTTATATTTTTCTTATGAAGGGTATCATGGAATTTTTTTTCTGGATAACTGGTGAATACTTGGGGTATGTTTTCTCCGCTTTTCTGCAGATATAATGAAGCCTATATCTTGTTTCTTTGGGAAGATATCTTAATGCTACTCAGTAACTCACATCTTTTGTTTACCTTGAATCTTGTATTCTTCTGTATATGTCTTGTTTCTTTGGGAAGATATCTTAATGCTACTCAGTAACTCACATCTTTTGTTTACCTTGAATCTTGTATTCTTCTGTATATGTTTGCTGAGTGAGTTAGGGGATTTTGAAAAGAGTTCTGACGTCATCTATGTATGTATGTATTATGATGGAATAGGATGTGATATTCTTATTCTGAACGTAACCAGGATTTTCAATTTCTTTAATGCTCTTTACTGAAATGTTATTTCCGACCCCCTTATACAAGGAGGGAATACCTTGAAATTCCCTTGGAAAAAGTTGGAGCGCTATCGCTATGTAAACAGCCTTCATTACCTACCACAACTTGGAATCGTCCTCGATTCCCTATGAATAGATCAGTTGCGCTTACTTGGGTGATGTTTCAAAGTCATAGAGCAGGAAAAATGAGGACCAACGGAATTTTTCTTTTTCTTGAAGAAAAAACATATAGGTAAAGGAGGAGAGAGATATTCTCAAATCCAATAATGTAAGACAACCTAGAGGAGAAAAGAATAAAAAGAACAATCCTACAAAATGAAGGCACAAATACAGGAAACGAAACGAGAGTATGTAAAACAATTCCAAACAAGAAGAGAAGGGAGCAAAGAAGAAGAGAAGGGAGCCCTTGCAATCACTGAGGACGTGAGAGACATGGAAAAAGAAAAACAATTTCTATTGAGTATCGAAAGAGAAATTACTGACGCAAAATAAAGGTTAAGCAGTGTCCACACATAGTCGACGTCGCCGATCGACGGCCAAACCTTTAGTCGCCGACTGAAACCGTACACTGCCTGGAAAACATAGATTCATTTCGTCGATCGACGGCGTCGACTATGTGTGGACACACATAACCGACCTCGGTGTCTATCTACCTCGGTGGTGTAGTGGTCAAGGCGCTCGCCTGGTGAAAGGAGAGCGTTGGTTCAATCCCAGCCGAGGTATGGAATTTTATCCTCAATATAATTTGAGAATTTGACCACAATAATAGTAGTAGCCTACTGCTATAGGAATTGACCTTTTATTAAAAATATTTTCCCAATTGCAACTCCTCCATTCTCTTGCTCGCTAATTCTTCTGTCTTCTCCTACATGGAATAGGAACGGCAAAACTCTGTTTGGAGGCAGGGCCGTATTTAGGCTACCCCCCGAGCTTTTCTTCCTTTACTGTTGGGATACTCTTTGGAAAGTTGGAGCATCCCCCCTACCCCCGGTACATCACTGCTTTGAACTCTCGGGGTCCCCCTCTACAAAATCCTTCATTCTTTGAGCTCTAGGGACCCCCCGCGACAAAATCCTGGATAAGGCCCTGTATTCGAGGATAAAAATGTCATATGAGCAGGTAGGTACAACGGAATTAGTAGATTCAGCTGATACATATTTCATGAGGGCACGTAGACGAAAAAAAATATACACGGGCACAAGAAATTCAAAAATGCAAAAGGTAGGTGCCCGTTCCAGAGAACAAAAAGGCAAAAAGAATAAAAGGCAAAATAAGAAAAAAGAAGAAGAAGAAGAAGAAGAGGAGGAGATAAAATTAAATTTTCGACCTTTTAAAGTTACTTTTTTCGTAGTTTTGACCTCAGATTTGGATTTTTCACAACTTTTTACGTAGGAATCGACCTTTTATTAATAATATTTTCCCAATTGCAACTGCCCCATTCTACATTCTACTGACCCAGAAATTAATATTTAGAAAACATATTACGGTCGTGTCACATCCTTGATTCCTTAGTACGAATTATGATCTACGGTTTCCTCTTATTTACTCAAACATATTATAGTTTTATAAAACATCATTGCTAAATGAAATAATTTTACCTCTCTTTTTACCACTGATAGGAATTGATAATTATTTTTATGTGTAATAGGTACCTATCTTTTTTTTTTTTATCAATAACGAATAAAATTAGCTTTATTGTTTCCATATTACCTAATTCAGGCAGGTGTATCTAGAATTTCCCATTCTTTGTAAGTCTTCAGTAATATAGAATACGTTCTAGTATTCCCAAATTATAAAGCAGCATCCATACTTTAGACATTTCAAATCGCACACTAATCGACATTATCGAAGTCAATCGACATTTACCGAAACACGTCCAAACTATCACTTTCTTTTTCAGTCCATCAAATTACATTGATCTTACCTAGTTTATATGGGTTTCAGTCGATGTCGATTGACTTTGGTCGCTATGTAGTGTGGACGCACCTTGAAATCTAAAAGTGCGTCTACATGGTGCGCCGCGGTAGAGCTGCCGAAATGGAGATCATGGGTGTGCGCCATAAAAATGAAAATGTTTGTCAGCTATGGTGAGCTAAAGACTAAAGTTGTTCATGTTTTGTACCTAAGTGTAAAAAAATAAATAAATCAGAAATAGGTACCTAATTTGCATAGCTATTACCTAGGTAGTCTTAGGCCAGCCACTCACTATCAAGTAGACTGACAGGTCCACCTGATAGAGATTTTTTTTAAGAGGTTTGACAGAGGGAACTGTAGCTGCTATCGTCTTATCGTCCCGAAATCGAAGAGAGAAGGAAGACAGGATAGGAGAAAGCCAGCCGTTCCGAGAACGAACATTATCCCATCAGGATAAAATCCGCCCCGGGCGGGAATCGAACCCACGGCCTAGCGCTTACAAGGCAGACGCACTACCAACTAAGCTAACTAGGCTGGACTAGAGACTATGCTTTCTCCTACAAAATAATGGAATTCGAGTGATGGGGGCATGAAATTTATGAAGTACCTAAATAAATTAATTTAATTGAATTTGATAGATATTTCTCCGATCCCCTTCAATATATTGACACATTCACAAATTAAACATTTTTCAAGGAAAATTGATTTATTTTCCTCGTTTGCTGTTAGCATTTTGTGTTTAATCTCATTATATATTTTGTGTTTACATTTTACTGTAAATTACTGATTATCTCAAATATCCAAGTCAAGAGTTGTAAAACATGTCGTTACATGTGTTACTTGTCAAGATTGACATTGCTTCATTGATTATTCGATTTGCTCATTTAATATCTCAATAGTCTACTGTTGGGTAACATTAAAGTGTTTACAAATATACCTACAACCTACAACGCAACCTATAACAACAACTAGCCCCATAAGCCCCAGTTATTTAGAAAGGTGTAACCACTACTCAAGTGTTCCCATTAGCATCTTTGTAAAGGTGCGTCCATACTACAATCGGCCAAAGTCGATCGACATCGAATGGAACCCTAAAGGTGTGTCCACACTGTGGACACCCGTCGATCGATGTGGATTGGCGTTAATCTACATCGATCGACGGCCAGTCGACTATGTGTGGACACACCTTTATGAAGTAAGATAGATTAAAAGATTTTGATGAAACGAAAAATTAATACCGTGGACGTGGTTTAGGAGATGTAGATTGACATGTAAAATGCAGATTCTTTGTGTTATTATATGTATCACAACTTTGGTGCTCACTGCAGCATTGTGGGATTTTTCCCAATATCTCAATAATCCTAAAATCCAATGTTTACCTACAATGCTGGCACCGGTCGCTATGCACATTTATATGTCATAGCTACTCATTTTCCTCACGAGGCTGAGTGGGCCCCGCAACAGCCAGTCACCTGGGCTGGCGGTTAGAGCAGAGGTTTGTTTGTGAGTGAAGTTTGATGGGTCACACCCATTCAATCACTTAGCTTGGTAGCGCGTCTGCCTTGTGAGCGCTAGGCCACGAGTTCGATTCCCGCCCGTAGTGGATTTTATCCTGAAGGGATAAGGTTCGTTGTTCGTTCTCGGAACGGCTGGCTTCCTCCTATCCTTCGGGACGATAAAACCTTAGCAGTCAGTTACAGTTCGCTCTATCAAACGTCTAAAAAAAAATAAAAATAACCTTTAACATGAGCCGCCTGTTCTTGTCAAATTAGCATAACTCCGAACACTTCTACATGAGATGTGTTAATTACTTGTGATGACCAGGTTCATTTCGCTAACTACCTACCTGACACACTCGCGCTAGTGCTAATCATTGTGTTTACAGAGCTCATTACAGGAGTATTGTTTTCCAAATTGTTTGCGGACATCTCACGCGAAAACTGGAAATGTCGGAAACTTCGTAGGTACCTTATAGAGAAATTCTGTGTTATACTTTACCGAAATTATTACCGTCGCCAGCGCTCCGAATACTAAAAATAAGCAAACTACTTGATATTGGGAGGAGTCAGCTCCCATGGCGTAGTAGTCACTGCGCTCGCCTTGCACGCGGGAGACCCGGGTTCGATTCCCGGCGGGGTCAAGTTGGCGTAGTGGTCACTGCACTCGCCTTGCACGCGGGAGACCCGGGTTCGATTCCCGGCGGGGTCAAGAAATTTGTATCTGCCAAATGATTGATTCCGTGACTGGATGTTGCGGGGCCCGCTCAGCCTCGTGAGGAAAATGAGTAGCTATGTTATATAAATGCGCATAGCGACCGGTGCCAGCATGGTAGGTAAACATTGGATTTTAGGATTATTGAGATATTGGGAAAATCCTACAATGCTGCAGTAAGCACCAAAGTTGTGACATAATAACACAAAGAAACTGCATTTACATTATTAATTTTGTACTTACTTTTCGTGTCCTGAGGTGTCACTATTAGTCCATTATGAGATTTATGAGCCATATCATGTTCCTTTCATCCGATTCCCACTTTCCAGTAATTAGATACATAGGTACCCAGTTCTGTAGTACTGGAAGCTGGAAAAATGCAAAAGTTTGGAGTCATTATCACAGAATTGTAACCTGCCTCTGTATCATTCTGTAGTTTAGTGCTCCAACTCAAATTCAGTGAATCATTGGGAACTGAAATATTCAATGTGCTATTGCTGTTCCCAGAACGGATCCTATCTATTTATGATAAGGTTCGCCCTAGGAGGGAATCGAACTCGCAAACAAGCGCTTACAAAGCAGACGCTCTACCTTGCAAGCTAATTAGACTGGCTAGTACTTTGTAAGGACCGAACTTGGAAATTTCCTTCCAAGATGGAATCTAGGGGAGCGCGGGGTACAACAGGACAGGTTGAAGAGGGAAGTGGAGTACAATGGGATAGGAGGGATCCTAACGTCTCCATTTTGATAATAGAAAATAAATGACAGTTTTCTTTCTTAAAAAACGAAAAAAAAAGAGAAAAAAA
>NW_007377510.1:658604-666986 GCF_000475195.1 Diaphorina citri
AATACTTTTGAACTTCTCTATAAGCTTTGAATGAGAAATGGAATCAAATGCCATTCTTAAATCGACTGCGATAATAACTGCATACATTCTGTTATCCAGGGCCGGATTAATGAGTTCTGATATTTCTTCTAGTAAGGTGTAAGTACTAGGGACTTTGTTTGACTACGGACTGAAATCGAAATCTATCAAGTCTACACAGATTTTTTCTCTCCAAAGAAATATGTATACAGGCACTTTTTACAGCTCGGTTGAATCAATTTTTGTTCGTTAAAACTTTGTAAAAGGTATACTTACCTAGATAGATAGCAAATTAGCAATCAATCAATTGAATGTAACAATGTTGAGACGATGGATATGTATGTGTGTTATAGATACTACCTATTGTATTGAATTTATCTAATCAAAAGGTACATATTGCTGGGTTCAAAAGTGTACATAAGTCTAAATAAATAGTTATTATTGTATTTATACATAAAACAATATTGATATAAATAAAAACTATGTATCTTGTTGATTCGACGTATGTTTTTATTTTATTCGTAGGTTTCTCGACTCTTTTCTGATCATGCGGTTGTTTAAGATCCAGCAACCATGTCGTGTGATGTTTTTATGGAAGTAAAATGCTAAGGCCAAAATAATTTTCGTTTCTTCCCGAAAGCCAAGAGAGAAGGAAGACAGGACAGGGAAAAGGCAGACGATCTGAGAACGAACCTTCAGAATAAAATCCGAGCTAACTGGGCTGGCCAGCCTAGTTAGCTTAGTTGGTAGTGCGTCTGCCTTGTAAGCGCTAGGCCGCGGGTTCGATTCCCGCCCGGGGCGGATTTTATTCTGATGCTGGGATAATATTCGTTCTCGGAACGGCTGGTTTCCTCCTATCCTGTCTTCCTCCTCTCTTCGATTTCGGGACGATAAGACCATAGCAGTTACAGTTCCCTCTGTCAAACCAATAGTGGGACAACATTTACAATCCTTGCTGCATGACGACTGCAACTCCCGGATTTTTCCCTTAGCCCAAATTGAGACGAATTCGATCAAGAAGTAAATGAACCGTGTTTGGCATTTTCTTTCTCCGCCTCGAGTATTTCCAAGTGATATTTATTACATGAAATTACTTGGGTATCACGTAGGTAACTGCCTCGCTCCAAAGACGGGATAGTAGGGTGTTCGAAAAGACTGGTCTTCTAAAGTCTTCTTCATTGGAGAACAAGAACTTGCTGTATGTAGTAATTATATTCGCGGATATACATATCAACGGATTTGAATAAACTCAGCGGGGATCACACTTTTCATGGCTTGTCTGAATGAACATCAACACCTTTAATACAACAGTTGACCACGCGATTATCATTCCAATTTATACTCGCACAATGAACCTGCTACAGAACTTGTTGAACCCCATTCACCTCGAGGCAGAATGCACTGCTGTTGTCTTATTATAAAAGGATGCTAACCGATGGTGTAGTAGGGTGTTCGGAAAGACTAATCTTCTAAAATCTTCTTCAATAAAGAACAAAAACTTGCTGTAGTAATTATATTCGCGGATATACATATCAACGGATTTGAATAAACTCAGCGGGGATCACACTTTTCATGGCTTGTCTAAATGAACATCAACACCTTTAATACAACAGTTGACCACGCGATTATCATTCCAATTTATACTCGCAGAATGAACCTGCTACAGAACTTGTTGAACCCCATTCACCTCGAGGCAGAATGCACTGCTGTTGTCTTATTATAAAAGGATGCTAACCGAACTCGGAACGGCTGGCTTTCTCCTATCCTGTTTTCCTTCTCTCTTCGATTTCAGGACGATAAGACCATAGCAGTTGTGTTTTTAGTTTGATAACTATGCAGCTAATAGGGAGCGCGCAGCGCGACCGTAATTTTTATTATTTTCTACCATGCCTTTTCTACAAGTTTGGCCATGTCTCGGGATAATAGTGTATACTAGCTCACTTTAGAATACTTAGCCATGTCACGCGGCGGCTTTGCCTGCGATTTTCTTTGTAAAAGCATCTAATTTTTAACAAAACCTCAAGTTTATTATTCTGTCACAACTGCCTACATAATTATGACGTAGGTAGGTAAGTCTCATAAATTAAAAGATCAAACTTTAAAAATTCAACATAAGTAAACCTCTGAAAATCCTAATAATACATCCAGGAGAAAAATAATACATTGTTATTAGCGTATCCATTTTGTACTTGTACTTTATAGACCTAGATAATTCTCTGCTAATTCCTAGGAACATAATTTATTGGTTTTAGCCGTTTCAGTTGCTAACCGACTGTTTGCTATTTGATATCCAGCATGTAGTTGGCTGGACAATCCAGGTACCAGGTAGTTACTACTCAACATAGAGGTAATTGCTCAAATGATGCCCCCGCACCATCTGACGGGCAATGGAGCCGTATTCGTAGCGACTTCCGAGAATGTACATAGCAACCTTTGAGTCTGCACTAAGTTTCTGTCTCGGTGGTCAAGCGATCGGAGATATTCTTCAGAACAAGCGTGTTACGTGTTCGATTCCCAGCATCCCAGTAGAGGCAGAGAATTTATGCCGATTTTAAACCGACTCGCGGCATTGAAATTTAGTGAGGAAGCAAGATTTTACATAATTAATGATTAGTACAAACGCATCTTTATTCTGATAAGTCCAAGTATATGAGTATTGAAATCTTTTACTAACGACGAAACGCAACGAAACTAACGTACCGACCCCGTGGGAGCAGCCAATTTTTTGGACCTGGAAGATGAGTGACCGAACGTTGTCATTGACGTTAACAACAACAACAACAACAACAACAACAACAACAACAACAACAACAACAACAATAACAATATCGGAGATATTCTTCAGAACAAGCGTGTTACGAGTTCGATTCCCAGCATCCCAGTAGAGGTAGAGAATTTATGCCCATTTTAAACCGACTCGCGGCATTGAAATTTAGTGAGGAAGCAAGATTTTACATAATTAATGATTAACACAAACGCATCTTTATTCTGATAAGTCCAAGTATATGAGTATTAAAATCTTTTACTAACGACGAAACGCAACGAAACTCTAACGTACCGACCCCGTGGGAGGAGCCAATTTCCTGGACCTGGAAGATGAGTGACCGAACGTTGTCATTGACGTTAACAACAACAACTAACGACGAAAAGAACCTAAATTTCCATATATCTATGAAAACGACAAGGGTGAATCTCCGCTTTTGGCCATCGGTTACTATCTTGGAAATTTTACCTTGAGAGTTGTCCCTATAATCTGGAGGTTGGTGGTTCGAGTCCAAGTCAAGTCATAAAATTTATCTGAGTGTAATAGCCGGGGAACGATATTTGTGACAAGCATTTAAATATGCTTGACACAATAGAACAGTTGCGCTTACTTGGGTGATGTTTCAAAGTAAAAAAGCTGGAAAAATGAGGGATTCCGGAACTTTTCTTTTTCTTCCACGACTTCTAGATCCCGAGACAAATCGATTTAAAAAATACCGGTAAATCTTGAACTCTGACGTCATGGCATACGCTCCCGTAATACGCGAAACATCTCCTGAAGTCTGACGTCAGAGTTCAGGACTCTGGCGGAAGATAAAAATTGAATCTTCGACCTTTTACAGTTATTTTTTCGGAGTTTTTGACCTCAGATTTGGATTTTTCACAACTTTTTTCATAAAAATCGACCTTTAAATCATAAATTTTACCCAAATGCAACTGCTCCATTAAAAATTCCTTCCTTTTAATTTTACCTTGAGAGAGTAGACTGCTTGTCATCTGGCCGGGTGGCATGTCCATTCATATGGCGGTGAGTGCTTTCAACAATCATATTTACGTTTTGCTCCAAGTTCCAACATTTGTATCATAATGACTTGGTCGCTCATTAGTCTTAGGACGACGTGACGGCAAATGACGTGCACCTCATAGTGCTCACGTAGAATAGAACCAAAGCTATGATGAGTTATTACGAGTCAAATTGATGAAGGAAATTGCTGACATAACAGTGAATACCTACCAAGACGCTACTTGAGATGGGTCTATGATTAATGGGCACTTTGTTATCGCTGTGCTCATTTCATGCTAGTGGGCACTTGGGAGTCTTCTGCAGCTGTGCCCGCCTGTATTTTTTATAGCTCCCAACTTGTTCCTGCTGACGCTGATACTTGAACTATTATCAAGATATCAAGTCGAATAATATGTCCAGTACTTTGTGAGCTTTTGTCCAGAATTCAATTTTCCATCATGAAGTGAGATCTTTTTAAAAACATTTTCTCAATCATGGAAACTCATAAACCTCGCCTATTATAGTTTTCCAAAAATATTTATATACTAAAGAAGAGTTATTCGCTTTGTTATTCTATCCAGTCCTAAACGTCTACGTTTAGGACTGGACAGAATAACAACTAACCAACTAGGTACCTGATAATTACTTCAGTACTTACCTTGACATTTAAGTTGGAGTCGGATTAGAGTTCAGTTAAATAGTCTGAGTAATCTATGTAGTGCATTAGACTCAAATAAATGCAGTTTTTTTTTGTCATTATATCACAACTTTGGTGCTACAATGCTGCATGTTTCCCAATATCTCAACAATCCTAACATCCAATGTTTACCTACCATACTGGCACCAGTCGAACCTGGGTCTCCTGCGTTGAGCCCGCCGGGAATCGAACCCGGGTCTCCTGCGTGCAAGGCGAGCGCAGTGACCACTACGCCATGGGAGCTGACGGGTCATTACACTCATTAGCAAAATAATAAATACTGATGAGGACACCTTTCTGAGTGATCTTCCTATGTCATATTTTCCCATTAAGTTAGTGTCCATTAGTTGTCCACGCAAGTCTACTGACTTTGCCCACCAGAAATAGGTGAGGAGGATATGCAAGCACGCCTAATATGATGAATGACCACATCCTCTGACTAAATGCACGCCCTTCTATGAGTTATGACACTTATGACGGCGTAATCTGCATACGATGTGTACCACAATGGATTTATTGGTTCTAACTAACACTTCTAACTTCTAAAGATGCAAGCTATAACTGTTCAGTTCAAATTCCAAATGTGTACGTACGGTAAAATACGCACATTGAAACTTTTAAGTTTGATTATTTTAACGTTACCTCCATCATGTATGTAATTAAAATGGTCATCACCCGAAGAGAAATAACCTAATGAAATTCCTGTTTTTAATCTGCGCGATGCAAGTGCACAAAAGGCATAATTATTGCCCTTGGTAATGTTTACCATCAAGCCCAACATTATTCACATTAAATCAAAGTTCACCTCCGTGTGAATTACATTGTGAAGATAATTATTTAGCAGCAATAAAAGTTCTCTGGCCGGGTTCAAGGATAGAAGACGTTGGCTCAGGCGTACTGAGAAACGAAAGAGCGAAAGACTTGAAAGAGAGGATCTGTAAAGTAAATTATACCGAGTAAAGAGGTAATTAGTGGTGAAGCTGGATCGATAAAGTTCATGTTCCGGTTCTATGTCTGAGTCTCGTCATCCGGATGTAAACCACGTCACCTATAAATGGCATGACAGACAGTTTGTACGATTTCAACGGAATAGCTGAAAACAGTTAGATGGGCATGAAGGTAGGTCTGTGGACTTGTGGACCACATCCAAGCGGTATAACATCTTTGTCGCTACGACCTTGAGTGGCAACTAGCAGGCCAATACATTCTCTTCGGTTACTTTCAAAGTTCAGGTTTTTTTCTAAAGTTTTATAGCCTACAACGGCACCATTTGTTAGATTTTTTACAACTTGAACTTCCACATAACTCACAAGCTCATCTTCATCAACGTGTCGCTCAACACTTTTGTTTACCTACAATTTTACATGACATTTCAATTAACGGTTTTTTTTTTATTATTAAATTTCTGTGACAGCTTTAAGTCCAACCTAATCGTTTCGATTAAGTTGGACCGACCCAATCGACATTTTTTATAAACTGCGCCGTACGGTAAAATACGCACTGTAGTCCATAAATATTCTAATATACTTTGTTTACTAAACTGCTTAACATATTCATAGGGCTTCATGATCTTCTATTAGGTTCCGTTTTATTGCCTCTTTACGTCTTTTCCTGTCCCACATTACACTAGCTGTCTTGCGTAATCACAATTTTAATGATTCTTCTTTTCCGGACTTATTCACATTTTTATCTTTCTCTACATACTCTTCCAGGAACATATTACTCGCATTATGGAATTTGTTGAATCTCTCTCTATGTTTACATTCTCGGATAATCACAATTTTAATGATTCTTCTTTTCCGGACTTATTCATATTTTTATCTTTCTCTACATACTCTTCCAGGAACATATTACTCGCATTATGGAATTTGTTGAATCTCTCTCTATGTTTACATTCTCGGATAGAATAACAACTAACCAACTAGGCACCTGATAATTACTTCAGTACTTACCTTGACATTTAAGTTGGAGTCGGATTAGAGTTCAGTTAAATAGTCTTGTATTAAAGGGAACATGCCTGGACCAATTCGTGGTTTCTATGAACTCGGGGAAAAGAGACCATATGGATTTAGACGCAGATTTTACGTCGGTATGTACTCGTACTCTGTAGGTAGGTAATATTTGAAGTAGATATGCAATTTTGACTCTTGTTCGTGACAACATATTGTGCCCAATATGTAATTTCATTATTACTTTATTACATAATACCTATTTATTTACCTAAGTGTAAGGACCATGTGTCCACAGTGAAAAGTATACAATCATGAGTAGGGTTGCTAACTTTTTTTTCGGCATATACGGTACAAACTACCAAAATGGTGAAAAAATACGGATTTCCCGAATTTTACCCGGAACAAAGGCAAATACCTACTTGACTTGCGGGTTTTTGTGTTTTTCGTACATAACTACCTATCTTTTCAAACTTTTTTTTTTGTAATTTTTTCTGTTTATTAGTCAGTTCCCGTATTTTCCATAGATTTTGAAAAAAAAAAACCGGAACAAAGGTGTGTTCCGGCGGAACATTTGATTTTTGACAAAAATACGGATTGTTCCGGGAAATAACGTACGGTTGGCAACCCTAATCATGAGTGTAAATCAAGATAACCCAAAAAAGATTGTTGGACATAAATTTTAAAATCTTATTTATCTTGATTCATAGGGCTGGTAGAGGTGTCCACTAAGATAAAACGGTTGCACTGTTGCAGCCGAGGAATATGTATCCAATAATTAATACCTATATTATAGCTAGATTCAAAGATACAGAAAAGATAAAATGTACCTATAAGAGGTATATTTTATGTAGATGAACGTAGGAGAGATGGAATAAAGGTTGAAGCATAAGAAGAGATCGATAACAAATTACAAAGCGCCATGTGTCCACAGTGAAAAGTATACAATCATGAGTATAAAATCAAGATAACCCAAAAAAGATTGTTGGACATAAATTTTAAAATCTTATTTATCTTGATCCGTAGGGCTGGTAGAGGTGTCCACTAAGATAAAACGGTTGCACTGTTGCAGCCGAGGAATATGTATCCAATAATAATTAATACCTATATTATAGCTAGATTCAAAGATACAGAAAAGATAAAATGTACATATAAGAGGTATATTTTATGTAGATGAACGTAGGAGAGATGGAATGAAGGTTGGAGCATAAGAAGAGATCGATAACAAATTACAAAGCTCATTATGGCTCTCGCGAGAACTCATATGGTAACTATTAGAATCGAGAAGCAATAAGTACATGTTTCCAAATTTAACATATTTTATTGGAATCTAATCATGTGCACATTCTCGGTGCTTACGCTCTCTCATTTCTTCAATATCCTTTCAAACCGAGCTTTACAGGTTGAAGTTCTGCATCTAATGAAGTATACAGTAACACAACTGTATCCAGTAACTCACCAGATAACAGTACCGAAACCTAATACACACATACATGATATTTCTCATATGCAAGCCATATACAGCGTTAGGAGCCTATAGAGAACTTCAATATAGAAATCACCCAAGTTCTTATTCCAGCGAGAATTATTAAAACATTAGCCAGGACCTATTATTTCTTTACCTACATTCTGTTGCCCACATCCTCAAGTAAAGAGAACATGCCTGGACCAATTCGTGGTTTCTAAAAACTCGGGGAAAAGAGACCAAATGGATTTAGACGCAGATTTTACGTCGGTATGTACTCGTACTCTGTAGGTAATGTTTGAAGTAGATATGTAATTTTGACTCTTGTTCGTGACAACATATTGTGCCCAATATGTAATTTCATTATTACTTTATTACATAATACCTATTTATTTACCTAAGTGTAAGGACCATGTGTCCACAGTGAAAAGTATACAATCATGAGTAGGGTTGCTAACTTTTTTTTCGGCATATACGGTACAAACTA
>NW_007377510.1:667155-680449 GCF_000475195.1 Diaphorina citri
CTGTAGCTTACATCTGTACCATTAGATATAAGGTTGTATAGAGAGTATAGCTGAGGTCTTTAAGATCTTGGGTATGTTTTACGGTAGTAGTGATCGTTTAGTTATGAAAAATCGAAGATCCATACCAAAATTGCTAAATGTGGGGATGTTGGAGGTCAACCGACCACACCATAGCGAGATCTGTAACGCATGATTACACATACTTTAAGTAACGGCCCAGTGTTGATCAATGAAGATCATACACCCCAGTTCGGTACAATCTAAGAGGTTATTTTATAAATTAAACCTTTGTACATGAATAACAGGAAGAGCTAATGATTACTCGAAATGTATACTCAAGAGCGGCTCTCTCGGGTATTATGCTCGTAACACATGTTACATACTTTATCACAAGCTTTGCTTAGAAGAAATATACGTATAGTTGGCCATAAATTAATGTGTAGTAAGAGGAATGCAAGGGGTAGATGGTATTTTAGTCATGGAGGAATTATATCCATTGTAAAATAGAAAAGACATAGAAAACTAGGAATCGATATTATATGCCATAATTTAATAACCTATGTATAAGGGAGCCGACGTGGTCACGGTTGGCAAAATAAGATCACCTGTTTCGGAGATGGTCTTTTAAAAAAAAAAAAAAAAAAAAAAAAAAAAAAACGAAAAACGAGCACGTATAATTTATTGTACGCTTTGCCTATACACAAGAGGTATAAAATTGAAATTTATTTAATGTATGTAGATTGTGAAATACTCCGGGTCTGAAACATATGCAGACATGAAGAGGAAGACATCTGATAGAGTAGAATGGAGAGCTATAAACCAATCTTAGGATTGAAACAGATGATGATGTAGATTTTAAGATAACAACGTCCACCAGAAAATGTACAAAACGAATGTTACAAAAAGATAAAAATGATACCAACCAAAGTTGTCTGACAAAATCTACCCAACATGGCAATCTCTTTATAGTACCTACTACAAATCATGAAAACTTGAAAATCCCGTACTGGACTGAAAATAACATCCAAACTCCAAGTGGAGCTGTGATTTCCTAGCTCCTACTTCTTAGGCGGTCGATCTGAAATTGATAATTTTGCATCCCACTGAAACACAACGCACGATCACGTATAAGGTACCGTGTTCCTTGTTTCTCAACAGATAAAGTTTAACAACTATGCAGCCATATTCTTTTCTCTTGTACAAATTGGTGTTGACGTGATCTATTGAACCCTCGTACTTCGATGTTGAAAACGATGATGTTAAGCTTGTTAATTAATTTGATGGGCGATGAAGCTTTAGATTTAGACCTACCAGACATTTTGTCAGGACTTTCCTTTCGGTTCATTAGGCACCCAGGCTTCAATGGGGCGATTGGAGAGTTAATTATAAATTTAAAGTTAAATGCATGTGGATATGAGATAAGTAATACAAGCTTTATCAATTTGTTTTCATTTGAATATCCCGGATGTGATGATGAAAGCTTGTAGATTTGGTCTTTCTTAATTGGATAGGACAGCCTAGTTAGCTTAGTTGGTAGTGCGTCTGCCTTGTAAGCGCTAGGCCGCGGGTTCATAGTAACAAAGTCCCAGTTTACAGACCGTCTGAAAATTAAAGGTCCATTTTCAACTTTGTTATTCTGTTGGTAAAATCTATGTAGGTATTTCGTGTGTTAGAATGCGTCTTTCTACAACTTTGGAACAACCTTGTGAGTAAATTCTCTATTGTAGTCCTCATTGGTTTATTCTTCAAATGTAACCATGTACTTACATATTATTGTGCATAGATATTATGAGACACTTCAGTTCAAGACCCATGCAATCATTTCATTTTATCAGATTGACCTCATAAGTCACAACACACATAACTCAAATCTCAAAACGTTCATTAAACAAAACAACATTTTATGATTAATTTTTGTGTGCTTGAAAAAAAAAAAGTTCATCTTTCTTCTAGTAAGGTGTAAGTACTAGGGACTTTGTTTGACTACGGACTGAAATCGAAATCTATCAAGTCTACACAGATTTTTTCTCTCCAAAGAAATATGTATACAGGCACTTTTTACAGCTCGGTTGAATCAATTTTTGTTCGTTAAAACTTTGTAAAAGGTATACTTACCTAGATAGATAGCAAATTAGCAATCAATCAATTGAATGTAACAATGTTGAGACGATGGATATGTATGTGTGTTATAGATACTACCTATTGTATTGAATTTATCTAATCAAAAGGTACATATTGCTGGGTTCAAAAGTGTACATAAGTCTAAATAAATAGTTATTATTGTATTTATACATAAAACAATATTGATATAAATAAAAACTATGTATCTTGTTGATTCGACGTATGTTTTTATTTTATTCGTAGGTTTCTCGACTCTTTTCTGATCATGCGGTTGTTTAAGATCCAGCAACCATGTCGTGTGATGTTTTTATGGAAGTAAAATGCTAAGGCCAAAATAATTTTCGTTTCTTCCCGAAAGCCAAGAGAGAAGGAAGACAGGACAGGGAAAAGGCAGACGATCTGAGAACGAACCTTCAGAATAAAATCCGAGCTAACTGGGCTGGCCAGCCTAGTTAGCTTAGTTGGTAGTGCGTCTGCCTTGTAAGCGCTAGGCCGCGGGTTCGATTCCCGCCCGGGGCGGATTTTGTTTTTTTTATTAAATTTCTGTGACAGCTTTAAGTCCAACCTAATCGTTTCGATTAAGTTGGACCGACCCAATCGACATTTTTTATAAACTGCGCTCTAAAAATCAGGAGCCATCAGATATTCCCATATTTTCACCACCTCTTCATTGTTACTTATTACAGAAGGTACGTACATAAATATAGCCACTTACGAATACACTGTCAGATATAGCTATGGTTTATTTCCAATCTTGTGAACCAATGGACTTCCACTTATCATACAGTGCTCTTCTATTCTTGTAAACCTATATGTACTTCATTCCGGCAAAATTGATTGATCAAGATTCTTGATTATAAATATGGTTATTATTGTTCTTATCTCTAATGGAAACATAACCCAAGTCCTACGTAGATATTGTCTGCATGGAGAAATTTCCATATTAATAACATTAGCATCGGAACGCATTAATAAAATCGATTTAAATGTTAGCCTTATAATTACCTGATTGTATAAAATGGGCATGAATAAATACTGAATATTAAAAAGACAGTTCATAATACTGGTGAAAATAAAGTTAAAATCCGAGAGAAATTGTTAGCACCAGAAGATCATGTTGTCTTATAGTAGGCTTGCCAAATATCCAAAATGTCGATTCGGGACGCGAATCCGCGAACATAATTGCCAAATCCGCGAACATAATCGCAAAATCCGCGAACAAAATCGCCAAATCCGCGAACATAATCGCCAAATCCGCGAACAAAATCGCCAAATCCGCGAACATAATCACGAAATCCGCGAACATAATCGCGAAATCCGCGAAAAAAATCACCAAATCCGCGAACATAATCGCGAAATCCGCGAAAAAAATCACCAAATCCGCGAACATAATCGCGAAATCCGCGAAAAAAATCACCAAATCCGCGAACATAATCGCGAAATCCGCGAAAAAAATCACCAAATCCGCGAACATAATCGCGAAATCCGCGAAAAAAATCACCAAATCCGCGAACATAATCGCGAAATCCGCGAAAAAAATCACCAAATCCGCGAACATAATCGCGAAATCCGCGAAAAAAATCACCAAATCCGCGAACATAATCGCGAAATCCGCGAAAAAAATCACCAAATCCGCGAACATAATCGCGAAATCCGTAGAACAAAAGTTATGAAAGACAACACAATATTTGAAGTTAATTAAATCCCTACATAATGTTTTTGAAGAATTCTTGAGACAGATATAGGAGGCAGTGATGTTATGAAAGACAACACAATATTTGAAGTTAATTAAATCCCTACATAATGTTTTTGAAGAATTCTTGAGACAGATATAGGAGGCAGTGTATTGGGTCAATCAGTAGAAACAATAACATGTAAAAGAGAACGTCTGCTTTGACATATCTGATGTAGCGAGAATAATGAGCCCAGATGTTATCAGCTTGTTCTGCAATGATCATGTCGAAATGCTTAGAGATGATGACATATTTGTAGTAAAACTTGTCGTTATCCTTCCATTGAAAATATTGTATCTTTCTGAGAGATCCAGAGTGCAATGTTTTGCTGTACGATAGGTTAGGGATCTGACTGATCACAGAGAATATCCGCCTCTTAAATTTCTTCCTCGAATGTTTGAGAACACTGTGATAGTGTCACTAACATTTCAATTGCTTGTAAAAAGTGTATCATCAATATAAAACCGGTCCCCATTCTTGGGATAACGTGTAGATGTGATGGTCGTAGAAATTCCTTACTCTTGTGAATACCCCTCAGAAGCTCATTTACATGACTCCAGGCATCTAGATAAATAATTATTATGGCATACATACTCGTATATTTATAATTTCTTCCGGAAGAATGATGACCTTTTCTTTGAAATCTCCACTTTCCGAAGTTATCAGACTCCGAAGTTAAAAAAAAGCTCTTACCAACTCGTCCTTAAGATCAACAATTAATGCATAACTGAATTTGAAAATGAGTTTAAAGAAAGCAAGCATTGAGATGCCATCACAAAAAGTACAATGCTCTTACCTATCCTGTTTTTATATCTTTATAAGTATCTACTTGTATTTCATAGATAAGTATCTAATATTTGCTGTTGTAAAAGTTAAAATAAATCCACTGAATCAAAATCACAATAACCCTTCAAAAGTTCATCAAGGATGAGCGAATATGATTTTTTTTTCTAAGTAAAGTTATTAACATAATTTGTTATTGTGGTTCTCCTAAACCCACATATATCTTCAATTCAATGTAATCCTTTATTGAATCTTTTGTTTTTGCTAATCTCAGAATTGTTTTAATATTTTTATTATTATTATTATTATTATTATTTTTTTTTTTTACAGCTCACTAATTTTGGTCCAGTGAGATAAAGTTGAATATCATTTAGTGAAATAATTTATTATGCATACAATCAACATTTTCTATGAGAATTCGGGTAGGTATAACTATTCCTGGAGATTCAACCAAATGAAACCACCAGCACGAAATGGTACATCTAAATGCTTTAAACCTCAATGTTAACATACATGCCTCAAGTCATTTAAATTTGGATTATTCTTGGTCCCAATATTGTGCCTTATCATCTGGGCTGTGTGTTTTGTGGTAAGAGCATTATGCTAATCCGAAATGTCATCGATGATTGTTCCATGTTGAACGTGAGAAGTAATACCTTGCTTTATATTTGTTGTACGCTTGACAAGTCAAGTGTGATGAAAGCCGAACTTCAACTTGCATTAATGTTTGTGAACTGTTCTCTTTTACTCTCCTCTGAGGTTTTTTATTTCAATTAGCCAGGTAGGTACGATAGTTTCTACTTGGGAATTCAGACAAAACGACTTGTAAAATGGCAAAACAGAACATAGTTTAGCAGTTGTAATGTCAACAGAATCGGAATTCTTTTTTGTTGTTGTTGTTGTTGTTGTTGTTGTAGTAACTTACCGAGGCATGTTGGAAACTAATACTTTGTTTTTGTATGTTAGGTTAAGCTTATATTTATAACTTCTCTGGACATCATCATGTTATCAAAATCGACAATTTTATAAAAGAAACCAGAACAATGTACAGAACATTGATGTGATATTCATATTATTGGGTTCTACCTATACCCGCATGTTCAATAAGAGATACGAGCAGTATGTTCATTTGTTCATAGTGCAAGACTTGTACATGTTTAAATATAATAGCTACATATGAAGTCGAACATAATTGCGAAATCCGCGAACATAATGGCGAAATCCGCGAACATAATCGCGAAATCCGCGAACATAATCGCGAAATCCGCGAACAACAAGAGACGTACAACTAAACATTTGAAGGAGAAGTGAATAAATTTAACTCTACTTGATGCGCGAAAGTCAACCTATTTGAAGATCACGTGCCATTCTACTAGCAATATGTATAAACAAATATGTAAATGTTTTCTTTAAATCCTCAGCTACCTACATCTTTAATCTTGAGAAAAAATGTTTGTGTTGCAATATTTACTTTAATTGGTATCTACATATACCTACAATTTATTAGAAACATCTCGAGAGTTTTGAATCATGTTTCGGCAAAATTACATTTATAGAAAGCACTCTTAATAGTATGTTGTGATGGTTCAAACTGAATAGGAATATTATAATGGGTTGTTTATTATCATAAGTAAAAGTAAAACAAAATGTAAAAGTGATTTCTAAGTAAAGTTATTAACATAATTTGTTATTGTGGTTCTCCTAAACCCACATATATCTTCAATTCAATGTAATCCTTTATTGAATCTTTTGTTTTTGCTAATCTCGGAATTGTTTTAATATTTTTATTATTATTATTATTATTTTTTTTACAGCTCACTAATTTTGGTCCTGTGAGATAAAGTTGAATATCATTTAGTGAAATAATTTATTATGCATACAATCAACATTTTCTATGAGAATTCGGGTAGGTATAACTATTCCTGGAGATTCAACCAAATGAAACCACCAGCACGAAATGGTACATCTAAATGCTTTAAACCTCAATGTTAACATACATGCCTCAAGTCATTTAAATTTGGATTATTCTTGGTCCCAATATTGTGCCTTATCATCTGGGCTGTGTGTTTTGTGGTAAGAGCATTATGCTAATCCGAAATGTCATCGATGATTGTTCCATGTTGAACGTGAGAAGTAATACCTTGCTTTATATTTGTTGTACGCTTGACAAGTCAAGTGTGATGAAAGCCGAACTTCAACTTGCATTAATGTTTGTGAACTGTTCTCTTTTACTCTCCTCTGAGGTTTTTTATTTCAATTAGCCAGGTAGGTACGATAGTTTCTACTTGGGAATTCAGACAAAACGACTTGTAAAATGGCAAAACAGAACATAGTTTAGCAGTTGTAATGTCAACAGAATCGGAATTCTTTTTTGTTGTTGTTGTTGTTGTTGTTGTTGTAGTAACTTACCGAGGCATGTTGGAAACTAATACTTTGTTTTTGTATGTTAGGTTAAGCTTATATTTATAACTTCTCTGGACATCATCATGTTATCAAAATCGACAATTTTATAAAAGAAACCAGAACAATGTACAGTACATTGATGTGATATTCATATTATACCTATAAACAATACTCGTACCTATAAACAATACTCGCACGAGTAACCATACAACCTATTTTCATGTTCCTACCTCCTCTTTCTCTTCTTCCTCTCCTATTTTCAGATCCGCTAGCCTTTTCAATAACTTTTGCTCCACACTTGATCTGTCATCTCCTCTCAATACATATCTCAGCCAGATAGAAAACATTTTGGAAATGCCCTAGATCATTAATATTAGTATGTAAGATTAAATTAGTATTAGTATTTGTAGGTACCTATGTAAATTATGCATAATATTTTTGTAAATGAGCATGATAAATAAATAAATAAAAAAAAAAATAAAAAAAAAAATATTCTACCTAAAAACACTCCCTAAACTCCTCTAGCCAATATGCTCTATAAATAAATATGCTACATGTTTTCTTTAAATCCTCAGCGACCTAACATCTATTAATCTTAAAAAATGTATTCTGATTGCAATATTTCTTATTGTCCGTATCTACATATTAAACCCTACAATTATTAGAAATCATCTCGAGAGTTTTGAATTTACTGTTTTCGGCAAAATTACATTTATAGAAGCACTCCTTAACTAGTATCTGTGATGGTTCAAACTGAATAGAATATTATAATAGGTTTATTTATTATCATAAGTTAAAAGTAAAACAAAATGTAAAATGAACTGAATGAGAGGTAATTGCATCCAGTTTATTCCTTTATCCTATCTACGAGTCCTCTAAGCGGTTGTAATTAATCAGTTTTTTTTTATTTATTTTTATTTTTTTTTGTTTGTCTGGAGTGACGTAGAGCTCAAGTCGGGTTTCATATTCTCACATTTCTACAACTTCTGCTTCTACTTCTATTGTTGTTCTGTCTAGGTCTTGAAACTAGAACTGTGTCAATCTTATGAGGAGAAAACATTTCCATTCAAGTCTTTCTCATTATTACATTTTTGCCCTATTGCCATTTCATAGACCGTAAGCTTGAGTTTGAAAAAGACAGGCTACTGTTTGATTTAGAGTCTAAAGTGTTTAGACTAAAGTTTTAATGACATAATAAAAAATTCTCAATGTTTTAATCAGGCATTATGCTTGAATCCATTATTTCAAAGGCTGACAGATGAGAAATTCGTTCGACCTGTTCGATTAATGTAGAGGTCAGACGTTCAAGTTCCTAGTTGTTTCTTCAAACCAGACTCTAGACATTCTTGAGTCAAGTTCAACGCTTCAATTTACTGAAACTTACAGCTGTTTAAATTTCTGAATTGTACCTGTAGTCCTTTTCCTCTTGTTCGAATTACATGATTGGCGTTTTGATTTGAAATTGAACTTGGAACATTGTTGGATAAATGGAGCGGATACTGTTCCCAACAATCACACATGCTCTGTATAGGTTTCAACTTAAAGCCCTTTGACAGATACATTCACATCTTACACCAGAACATGACACATTCAAGTCGAAGTATCACTTCCTGAGGGTTTTATTATATTCCCAATGCATAGTTGTTCACATAGTTTCAATTTCTCTACTCCTTGAATGTCTTGGAACATAACAAGAGAAAGAAAAAGTTCAACTAGTAATTATTTAGTAATGTTTACCATTTACCATTCATACAGGATCAGGACCGTAATAAGCAACGATTGTACAACATACTCGAAATACAGATTGAGCAAATACTCGTAATTAATACATATGTACGAGTATGAAATTAATAGATGATACCACAATAAGGACCATTGACAAGCGAGGCATAGATTTAAGGGGAATAGAGCAATATAGACCAGATATGAAGATGACAGGAAAAAGAAACAAGGAAGGGTAAGTATGAAATCACGACTCTAGGTATGGATAGCCTACAAAATAGTTGGGTCTCAGATGTTATAGAAGTACGATATAATACTTATTTTATTATTATTATTATTATTATTATTATTATTATGGGACCATTGACAAGCGAGGCATAGATTTAAGGGGAATAGAGCAATATAGACCAGATATGAAGACGACAGAAAAAGGAAACAAGGAAGGGTAAGTATGAAATTACGACTCTAGGTATGGATAGCCTACAAAATAGTTGGGTCTCAGATGTTATAGAAGTGCGATATAAGTAATACCTACTTTTTTTTTAATTTTATTTTTTTTTTTTTTTTATTTTTTTTTTTTTGTTTTTTGCTAACTCTTGATAAGAAAAAATCATTTGCTGATTCCTTGTCGATGTTGGCTACGCCGTTAAACGATACAAATCTCACGAATAATACTTCCTTTTATTTATAACCCAACTAGAAACAGTGACAACAATGTTAATGTTTGTTGTTTTACTGATTCCTAGTTCCAAACCGAAAACCTGTGATCGATGATTCGTTTGTTCAATGAAAACCTCAATTCCTTTGTTTGTCTGGAGTGACGTAGAGCTCAAGTCGGGTTTCATATTCTCACATTTCTACAACTTCTGCTTCTACTTCTATTGTTAAGTATGTTGTGATGGTTCAAACTGAATAGGAATATTATAATGGGTTGTTTATTATCATAAGTAAAAGTAAAACAAAATGTAAAAGTGAACTTGAATGAGAGTGTAATTGCATCCAGTTTATTCTTTATTATCTACGAGTTCTAGCGTTGTAATTAAATCAGTTTTTTTTGTTTGTCTGGAGTGACGTAGAGCTCAAGTCGGGTTTCATATTCTCACATTTCTACAACTTCTGCTTCTACTTCTATTGTTGTTCTGTCTAGGTCTTGAAACTAGAACTGTGTCAATCTTATGAGGAGAAAACATTTCCATTCAAGTCTTTCTCATTATTACATTTTTGCCCTATTGCCATTTCATAGACCGTAAGCTTGAGTTTGAAAAAGATAGGCTACTGTTTGATTTAGAGTCTAAAGTGTTTAGACTAAAGTTTTAATGACATAATAAAAAATTCTCAATGTTTTAATCAGGCATTATGCTTGAATCCATTATTTCAAAGGCTGACAGATGAGAAATTCGTTCGACCTGTTCGATTAATGTAGAGGTCAGACGTTCAAGTTCCTAGTTGTTTCTTCAAACCAGACTCTAGACATTCTTGAGTCAAGTTCAACGCTTCAATTTACTGAAACTTACAGCTGTTTAAATTTCTGAATTGTACCTGTAGTCCTTTTCCTCTTGTTCGAATTACATGATTGGCGTTTTGATTTGAAACCACACATGGACATATGGAGCCATTAATGTTCGGAACGGTAATAAAGTTCAACAGCTGAAAATTACTAGTGTCCTATCTTGAACAAACACATATGAATGAGTTGTACAAAGTATACGGAGGGGGTAATACGTACTGTAATGTATGAACATGATTCAAGGCTCCACAGGGCGTCCCATAACCTACCGTGCTTGAAACAATAGCGTTTTGCGTATGCAATATATACGGAGGGGGTAATACGTTACTGTAATGTATTAACATTGAACATGATTCAAGGCTCCACAGGGCGTCCCATAACCTACCGTGCTTGAAACAATAGCGTTTTGCGTATGCAATAGAATGGATAGGTTATCTAGGTAACTAATGTGAGGTATTCAAAACAGCGCTGTGTTAATTGGAGTAATTATTGTTTAAATGGAACCGCAAACCATTGTCTTCAGAGCACTTTTTTTTTAAGAGGTTTGACAGAGGGAACTGTAACTGCTATGGTCTTATCGTCCCGAAATCGAAGAGAGAAGGAAGACAGGATAATCTTCAGAGCACTCAGAGGTTTGACAGAGGGAACTGTAACTGCTATGGTCTTATCGTCCCGAAATCGAAGAGAGAAGGAAGACAGGATAGGAGAAAGCCAGCCGTTCCGAAAACGAACATTATCCCATGAGGATAAAATCCGCCCCGGGCGGGAATCGAACCCGTGGCCTAGCGCTTACAAGGCAGACGCACTACCAACTAAGCTAACTACGCTGGAAGGGAATCGAACCCGCGGCCTAGCGCTTACAAGGCAGACGCACTACCAACTAAGCTAACTAGGCTGGCTCAGAGCACTCTTAATTTGGTAGAATTTTCCAGTTACATCATTTTACATTCTTCAACATTCCATTTGGTTCATCGGATTGTCCATGTACGTAGGCAGTAGCTACTTTAGATTATAGGCAGGCAAACATTATTCAATCCCGGAGAATACTCAATCAAACAATCAAATTGTTTGTTTTGCCGGATTACTAAATTGAGCAATCAAATATGGATTGTCCATGTACGTAGGCAGTAGCTACTTTAGATTATAGACAGGCAAACATTATTCAATCCCGGAGAATACTCAATCAAACAATCAAATTGTTTGTTTTGCCGGATTACTAAATTGAGCAATCAAATACCTTACAAGGCAGACGCACTACCAACTAAGCTAACTAGGCTGGCTCAGAGCACTCTTTATTTGGTAGTTTCCAGTTACATCTTTTTACATTCTTCAACATTCCATTTGGTTCATCGGATTGTCCATGTACGTATACGTAGGCAGTAGCCACTTTAGATTATAGGCAGGCAAACATTATTCAAACCCGGAGAATACTCAATCAAACAATCAAATTGTTTGTTTTGCCGGATTACTAAATTGAGCAATCAAATAAAAAGACAAACAATGGGCTTACAAACAATAGAATAATTGACGTCAAATTTAGCATACAATACTGGTTCATAGGAGTAAACTTAGGTAAAGTTTTTCATTTCTCTCCTCTTGGCCTCAACTAAGTATGAATCCACAAGCAAAAATTTTAAACGTTGCGTTGTGTGACCAAAATTCCAGATCCAAACGCACAGGTGTGCTCTTCTTTAATTCATTCATAAACTAAATGCAAATTTGTAAATTGTTCAAATTCTTGAGAGTAAACTTAGGTAAAGTTTTTCTTTTCTCTCCTCTTGGCCTCAACTAAGTATGAATCCACAAGCAAAAATTTTAAACGTTGCTTTGTGTGACCAAAATTACAGATCCGAACGCACAGGTGTGCTCTTCTTTAATTCATTCATAAACTAAATGCAAATTTGTAAATTGTTCAAATTCTTGTTTCAGATCGCCAATGGCATCTAAATGCTTTAAACCTCAATGTTAACATACATGCCTCAAGTCATTTAAATTTGGATTATTCTTGGTCCCAATATTGTGCCTTAGCCCATCTGATCATTAGTACATATTTATGTCCATTGTTCATAATGTACCTTTAATAGGAATGGAATTAGTTGGAACTTTTTCAATAATATTGCTCTTGTAAGTTTGATGAAGTTTTCATGATAGCATTGAAAGTTCTCAGCTATGATGTTTTACTTTTTACTACCAACACAGGGTGTCTACCAGACTGGAAAACCGGGAAAAGTCAGGGAATTTCATGGAGACTGGAAAAGTCAGGGAAAAGTCAGGGAATTTTACGAAAAAGTGCCAAAAATCGAAAAAAGTCAGGGAATTTTTCTAAGCCTAAAAAAAGACAAAGACAGATTTCAATTAAAAAAGTATGCAACCATGAAGGGGCAACATATAATCTCTCAAAAATTTCGCCTGCGGCGCTGAAATTCTGTCTCTTCATGAATAAGTTTTGGGAATATTTCAAAGCCTATAAAACGAGAAAAAGACTTTGGGCAGTAAAAAAAAAGATGCAACCTTGAAGGAGCTACTTAAATTTTCTCGACATAAAACGAGAAAAAGACTTTGGGCAGTAAAAAAAAAGTATGCAACCTTGAAGGAGCTACTTAAATTTTCTCGAAAAAAATTTCGCCTAGTATGCAACCTTGAAGGAGCTACTTAAATTTTCTCGAAAAAATTTTCGCCTGCGGCGCTGTCATTTTGTGTTCTATAGAAATGTATTGGGGGGAATAACTATACTCGTCTTTTACACGTATTCGTCTGTGGGCATAAAAATTTCAATTTCGTTAATTCTGGTTTCTATAAATTGTAGCTCACAATTATCAAAAATTTTATTTAATTACATAAAAAACTGACACATGACAAGCTACAGGTTACATACTTACTGAAAAGTTTCGCCTGCGGCCCTGAAGATTACATCTTTGACAAGTCTGCTTCTCTTACTATTGTAGAACAAAAAATTCGCCTGCGGCGCCAAATTTTGTGTTTTTGGTAACTAAGTTTTTTAATATTAGAGACCAAAATTTTCGTC